>NC_053024.1:116840078-117048265 GCF_003073215.2 Triticum urartu
GAGAAATGAGTGGTACCCGATAGTTGCTGCCGCCGATGCGGTTATCGAGGCTCTCTTGGGGTTCCTGAAAGAGCTCAGCTTCTGGCGCCTCCTTGCCCCAGCCTGGCCCAAGGAATGAGCCATGATCTTCTTCCAGTGCGCACCCCTGATCCACCATGCGGGGCACATAAGCTTCTGGGGCCACCGCCCCGTGGGCCTCGCCGTAGCGCCCCGCATATCACGCAGTCCGGCTTGCAGCGTCATCTTGGGGGTGATGGCGCGGCGGTCTGCCGAAGCCGAAGGCCGCGGCGTGCACCCCTTCGCTGGTCGGAGATGGGGCCGGCGCGACTTGTCGCTTGGTGTCGACGGAGGCGTTGGCGATGAACAGGCCCTGGAGTCCGCTTGAAGTTGCGTGAGCACGTATAATGCCGCCATACTGCCCGCCTTGGATCTGGGGCGGCAGCTGGACGCAGAAAGGAGGTGCTCCAGAGGCGGCGGCGGCCAGGAGCTCGGCTACTCGCTCCAACAACACGTCGCGGCCGCCCTCCAGCAGTCGGCACCGTAGCAGCTCTCGGGGCACCGTGAGTGCGGCCCTGGAGTTCACCTATTGCCGTCGGGTGTGCGGTGCTGTGGCCGCGGCGTGGTTTAAGGCCCTTGCTGCGGCCCGCACCTGCCGTGGTGTGAGGGCAGGCGGCGTCTGCCCGCGTCGCCCGCGCCCCGCAACGCCCTGCGGAGCGCGGGCTGCCTGAGGCACAAGGTTGAGGTTGCCCTGAGCTGGCGACATGGCGTGGGCAGGCAACGCTGCCCAGCGGTCGGTGTTGGCAGCCGGGTCGCTTGACATCTGAACGGCGAGGCAACGGAATGCGACACGGAGGAAGAAGGATTGCAGCACACCCCTACCTGGCGCGCCAAATGTCGGATTTCGGGTTCCGGCAGACCCTAAAGTTCGAACTCTGGGGTGCGCACGAAGATCTTTCCCCTACCGACTCACGCTTCTATGGCTCACAAGGAATCTCGGCCAAAAAGAAGAACACACTAAGGACACGAGGTTTATACTGGTTCGGGCCACCGATGTGGTGTAATACACTACTCCAGTGTGTGGTGTGGTGGATTGCCTCAAGGGCTGATGATGAACAATACAGGGGGAAGAACGGCCACGCGAGAGGTGTTCTTGAGCTGGTGCGGTGTGTTCTACTTGGTCCGGATCTCTCTCTCTCTCTCTTTCTCTTTTCTCTTTTCTCTTCTTTTTATCCCTTCTCTCTTCTTTTTTCTCGCCTCTCTCTCCCCCCCTTTTTCTCTTCGGGGGCTAGTCCTATTTATGGAGGCCCTAGTCCTCTTCCCAAATATTGAGCGGGAAGGGCGCCAACAATTGGCCATTTTGAAGGGGAACATCTAGTACAAGTTATCCTGACAAAAGGTGGTCTTTGGCTGCCAAAAGCACTAGTGATGACGCCGTCTTGGGCTCCATGGTGACCTCCGTCCTACCGCTCTGCTGGTCTTGGTCTCGTTGCACCGGAATGGTAACCTTTCCCCGATGCCTTGGACTGTGCTTGTTCCCTTTGCACCGAAGGGGAAACAAGGACACTGCACAGGCCGGCGCCCACCTAGTGCCCACCTGATCTCGATCGTCATGGCTTGCGTCACGGGCTCCTCGCGAGGTGCCCTTGCCTTGATCTCTCCGCCTCCTCGCGAGCCTACCTGATGAGGCTGCTCCTGAGGAAGCCTCATGTCGTCCGCCCCGCAAGGCTTGGCCCCTTGCGAGGGTCTTGAGCTTGAGCTGATGAAGCTGGGCCGCACTAGGCCCCCACTCGAGCCACGCCGCAGGCCGCAGGCAGGCAAGTCTGGGCACCCCCGTTCCCAGCACGCCGACAACTGTGGCGCACCTCCGCTGTTCAAAAACATCAGTAAGTACCCCCCATTCCTCGTAGCAGATCTCCATTAGGGTTTGCCCAGTTCTTTAGAGTTCTTCTCTGTTCTTCTTTAGATCACGTAGTTGAATCTGAACATGATATTGAAGACGTGCGGTAGTAGCTTAGCATCCCTTTTCCAATCGCAGTAGATACTTTTTCTGTATAAGATCCATCCGAACACATGAGTTCTTCCACTGCCTTCACTTTAGGTCTAGAATTTATTTTATTTTCTGAACTCCTGCAGATCCAAAATCGTATCAACAATCTGTGGAATTTGTTCGTCCATTACTTGGCAAAAATTCACTTTCAGATCTGTCACATTGCGATCATACGGGCGGCTTATATGATAAACCATAACCCGCCATATAGCATTAGTCCCCTTGTTAAGCCGCCAAAATGCGCTCATAATTTGCGTAACTCGGCATCACCTTCCGGATTAATCATGTCAACCTTTGTAGTACTTACTTTTTGATCATTAGCCGGCTCACTCAGCATAGTCTTAAATCGGCAATCTTTTCTTTCTAGGCCTTCATCCTCAAAATGACCAAAACTGTTACTTCATGCAACTGGGATGTCTCCCAGGTTACCGAGGAAACTCTGAATGAGTATGTTAAAATGGGCGTTTTAGCCAAAAAAGATGATATCCATTGGAGGTTTCTAGACATAGAAATCCCTCCTAAGCCCAAGGAAGGTGAAGTGATTGTCTTTTCTGATCATCTTCTCTGGGATTTTATCCCACCCGGCTCATAGTTTTTCCGTGATGTACTGCACTTCTTCCAGGTTCATCCCCAAGTCGTCGGTCCCAACTCCATCTCAAAAATTTGTAACTTTCAAGTGTTTGGTGAAGTATACCATCAACAGGAGCCCACTGTAGGGCTGTTCAGGGAATTCTATTACCTGAACCGGCAGACCGAGCTAGCAGATGGACCCAGCCTAGAGTTAGGCGGTATTTCAATTCAGAGGAGGAAAGAAGCCACCTTTCCAGCCGCCAAGTTGCCCAGTCACCCTAAGGACTGGAACCAAACATGGTTTTACTGCCAAGATACCTCTCCAGAAGGGAAAAATCCTCTGTTGGGTTATCATGAAAACTGGCTTAGCAACAGGCAGCACCTCCCGGAACAGATCAATGCAGAAGAGCGGGCCAAATATATGCCCATTTTTCAAAGATCAGAGCCTTAATGGCTAATGGCTTGACTGGTATCAATCTAGTTCGATGCTGGGTCGCATGGAGAATTCTGCCCTTAAGCCACTGCCCTGGCTTAATGTGCGAGTATATTGGAAACATCAAAGACCCTCAGCGCCACTATTAGATTGAACTGACTGATGAAGACATCAATGATATGACCAAGACTCTGCTAAATGAGAGTTTGGAACATTGCAGGAAGACCGGCTTAGGTCCTTTTTGTACCCTTAACAAACCTCCAGTTGTAAGTATTTGGAACAACTTTCGGTTTACTCAGTTCTTCACTTAAAAATTGCCTTCTTAATCATTTTAATTTCCGCAAGCTGATTCTCCTTTTTGGAACAAGAAGCTGCAAGACAAGCCAGCCAAGAAGACCTAGACAAAGAACAAGGCTCAGAAAAAGCCTGCCAAGAAGAAGACCACCCCCGCTGAGTTATTTAACTTGGATGATGATGAGTCGGAGGTAGAACTTAACTCCCTTGGCTCATTGTTTGTACATCTTATTGACACTGAAAACTCTTAGGATGATGCGGAACGAAGCCAAGCAGACGGTGAAGAGGTAACTATCCTTTCCTATGACTCTGAACCTCTGATTAGACCGAAAGTGCATCGGGCGAGCCGGAGAGTAAGGTTTTCTCACCCTTTAGCTTACTTGGATCCCAACTTTGTTTTGAAGAAACAACAACATGAATATCATGGCACAACTCGGAACAGCGGCGGTGGGATACTATCTTCCGGCTTACCCAACACGTTGGTTCCTCGCAAGCGCCAAGCAGAGGTTTCACAAATTTCCGACTTAGCTTTTCCAAAGGCAGGTCTTTTTCGACAACCTCTTAACCCTTCTGATTCACACTCAAGGAACCTCTCACTCTTCTTCTGGCGACTCGACTGGGACTCCGGTCCCTCTTTTCAAGACTGTCCCTGGGTAAGAACACTTAAGTCTGCCTATTTTAACACCTTATTCAATTGATTTACTTGTCCCATCATGTATTTCTTTCAGTGCTATGGCCAAACCTAGCAAGAAGCTAAAAGTAACTAAGCCGGCCGAAGATCCCAAGGTCACTGATCTAGAGAAGCAGACAATGTGTGAGTCTTTGCATCAAACTTCTGAGGCAGCGATGGATGATCCGCCACCAGAAGAGCACCCTGTCACCATGGACCCCATGAATATTGATCCAGAGAATGCTAAGCCGCCCAGCACCTCTCAGTCGGCTCAGGAGACTGAAGACATATGGTTACTAGGACAACTTATACAGCACCAGGAAATCCCACTCTCCTATCCAAGCACAACGCCAAAGAAGAATTTTCTGTTGTTGATAAGGGCAAGTGGAAATTGTACTTGCAAAGCTATGCTCGGTTCAATGCTCAAGATATTCACTCCGGTTATTTGAACTGCCTTCACACCAGCCGTGACTTTGAAGCCGGCCTGGTTAACCTTATGAAGGAATGTTTTGAGGTAAATGCTACAATCTTCTTCATATAAATATATCTCTGCCAGCCGTCAAGTCTACTTGATATGATAGAATGGAATATGTTGTAGACTTTTAGGTAGCCTCTTTAACCTGATATCGATTACATAGCATGTTTGGAACTGCAGAATCAACACAAGTAGCCCCTAAGGGCCGGCTTAAGCTGCATAGCTGAAGCCGAGACTTCAAATTATAGTCCTCAACTTCATATATGTAGCCCCCAAGGGCCCGCTTAAACTAACAAGTTAAGCCGGGACTTATCACCATATTTATGAACAAAATCCAAATATGTAGCCCCCATGAACCGACTATAGTCGTAGAGAACTTAGCCGGATCATTAAAGATTTGTCTTCAAAAACAGCAATGTGGATTAACCCCCAAGTGCCAAGTAAAGTACCGGTATTATGCTTGGGACTTCAAATAAAGTGATTATCGTAACCATATATTGTTGCTGACTCAGCTTCTCTTATAGGCTGAATTGAATATGAAAGAATCTCAAGTGGTGGACCTGAGGCAAAACATCCAGTCCCAACAAGCAGAAACTTCCAAGGCCAAGCCAGAACTGAAGACCACTTTAGAAAACATCGAAAAGCTAAGAAAAGGACTTCAGCTCTGAGAGAACCGGCAGGGACACCGAGAAGGCAACTCTATTAAAAAGAGCAGAAGACGCCGAAGCTGCCCTTAAGCCAGTAACCGATGAATTGTCCGGCTTAAAATATCAAATCAACGGCATGACAATGGCCATCTTTGGTAAGTAATAGTATACTTCAATATTTCTTCATCAATGTTCAACAACCATTGAGCCGATTCATAAACATACCTGCTAATGCAGGTTCCAGAAGCTCCAAGCTAGGTGATGATATGCGCATAAGGCTAAAAGCCGTATATACCATGTGGAGCAGTTGTACACTGGTGCCCAATGGGCTATTTCTTCTGCCTTGCATAAGAAGCAGCCACCTTCCTTTATCAAGGAAGTGTTGGAGAAGTTGTCTGTGCTGCCACAAAGGGTTTAAGAATTAAAGCAATCAGCCTCCAGAGCCGGTGCCATCACTGCCTAGAGCCACGCAAAGGCATGGCAAGCTAAACTTGACCCGAAAGAGATATCAACCGGTTGTCCTAGTTTAAAAGAAGCTGGGTATCCTTTCTGCACTGATGACTTTACCCAAATAGTAAGAGAGATGCATCCTTGGGCAAGCAAACTAGCCTAGGAGACGAACCTCTCCAAGTACCACCCGATTTATGATGTTGAGAACACGAAAGTGAAGGTGCCGGTCATGAAGCTGTGGATCTTATCCCGCCCACACATAAGCACACCTTCGCTCCTGACATTGATCCATGAAGCCTTATAGATGATGAAGTTGTGTTTAGAGATTTGACCGGGATCGACTGGGCCACATCCGACTTCCATCCAATGGGTGATCAAGAAGAAGAAGAGCCAGTGCAAGATGACCCGGAAGCTTCAACACGTGAGGGCCAAGACAACTGATCCAAGGGTCGGTTTATCATCCACAGAATTGGAGGTTGTGCGTAAAAAACACTTATTCTTTTCGGCTCAGGGAGCCATGTAATAGGCTAGATGAAAAACCATGATCTATCATGCCATCGTGCATGTTTATGCGTATAACATTTTGAGCCACCCGATCTGATGCTGAAGATCCGCTGCTTATGCTCATAATTTTTATTAATCATGTTGATC
The DNA here is from genome assembly GCF_003073215.2 of Triticum urartu. NCBI lineage: Eukaryota > Viridiplantae > Streptophyta > Magnoliopsida > Poales > Poaceae > Triticum > Triticum urartu. The sequence continues at coordinate 116,846,316 of NC_053024.1, forward strand.
ATGTTATCATAAGCCCTGTACACAAGTAAACAACTTGTGCCTTGGCGGTTCACACCAGGTCGGGTCATGATGTCCCATATAAAAGCCATTGGAGACTGTATAGTCCATAACCAGGGCGGGTTATCAAAACCTCACATATTCATACAACAAGTAAACAACATACCTGCGAAATTTGTTCACACTGCCAGCTTATCACGCCAGATGCAGCAAGGGTAGCATCCCAAAGACTTAGAGCGCAGAACTCTAAGTGCATAATCAAAGCATACTGGCCACTTATTGTCCAAAGCCAGGCCGGGTTATCAAGAAACCTCAAATATTCTCAAATATGAATCATAGAGATTAAGGCTACATGGCCTGAATCATTTTAAACCATATGTCAATATGGTACAGAAGATGAACTCAAAAATATTCAAATAAAACGACCAACCAGAAAAAACAAGGCTTTCATAAGCTGCCAAACCTCAATATCAAGTGTTATTCAAGGGCCGCATAGCCACTGAGCTAATCCTTTATTCAAACTTATAAGCCGGGTCTGACATGACCAATCGCCGTTTTAACTTTGACAAGTTTAGGGTCTTTATAAGAGTGACTGCCAAGAGTTTGGCGAGTCATTCCAGGATTACCTGGGCGGAGTGGCAGACATACAAAGGCAGGATAACCCGGATTTTTGGTGAATACACCTGGCGTCCAAGCCAATCAAAAGGGTAAATATAGCTATGTTCATTGAACAAGAAGACCCCAAGTAACCTTTAACAAGCCATCAAGGCAGGTTACCTATGTTTGAACTACATATTATAGCAAGTTCTCTTTGGCAACCATTCAACTTGACCAAAAAAACAAGTCGTTTGCAACAAGGCGTATAAGCCGGATCAAGGGGTAATTATAGCTATGCTCGGTGAGCAGGAAGCCCCCATGTTATTTGGAACAAGGCGTGCAAGCCGGATCAAGAGGGTAATCATAGCTATGCTCAATGAGCAAGAAGCCCCCAAGTGATCTTTATGAATTGACAATAAAGACTCAGATACTCAGAAATGAAACGACAGAGGCCATGAATTATTAGGGATGCCGGCTTTATTATACTAATCATAACATATACATTACTAGAAGTATGTACATCACAAGAGCCAGTGGCTCAGGTGTAATAAGGCCAAAGATGAGCAATGTTCCACGGTCGGCGGGTCTCCTACTCAGACGTGCGTGGGTCCTTGTGCTCTCGAACATCAATGAGGCAGTATGACCCGTTGTTCAGATTTTTGCGGACGACAAAAGGCCCTTCCCAAGGTGGGGACAACTTGTGCATGTAAGTTTGATCCTGGATTAGCCAGAGCACCAAATCTCCTTCTTGAAAGGTCCGGGTTTTAACCCGGCGGCTATGATAACGATGCAGATCTTGCTGGTAAATCGCCGAACGAGCTGCCGCAAGGTCACACTCCTCATCCAAAAGGTCAAGAGCATCTTGACATGCTCTTTCATTATAAACTTCAACATAAGCCGCCACACGGGGCGAGTCATGATGGATGTCACTCGGAAGAACCGCCTCGGCTCCATAAACCATGAAGAAAGGCGCGTAACCCGTAGATCTGTTGGGGGTAGTATTGATACTCCAAAGCACTGAAGGTAACTCCTCAACCCAAAAACCCGACGTCCTCTGCAAAGGGACCATAAGCCGGGGCTTTATGCCTCTCAAGATTTCTTGATTGGCTCTTTCAGCTTGACCATTGGACTGGGGGTGGGCCACGGATGAAACATCAAGACGAATATGTTCACGTTGACAAAATTCTTTCATAGAACCTTTAGACAGATTAGTGCCATTATCAGTGATGATGTTGTGAGGGTAACAAAAACGGAAAATCACCTTTTTGATGAATTGAACCGTCGTTGATGCGTCACACTTGCTGACCTACTCTGCCTCAACCCACTTTGTAAACTTATCAATCGCCACCAAGAGGTGAGTCTTTTTGTCTTCGGATCTTTTAAAAGGTCCAACCATATCCAGCCCCTAGACTTCAAACGGCTAAGTAATTGGAATCATCCTCAACTCTTGAGCCGGCACATGAGCTCGTCTGAAAATTTCTGACAACCATCACACTTGCTAACCATATCCTCTGCATCAGCATGAGCCGTCAGCCAATAGAACCCATGAAGAAAAGCCTTATCCATGAGAGACTTAGAGCCGGCATGTTGGCCACAATCTCCTTCATGAATCTCCCGTAGAATCTCACGACCCTCCCCAGGAGAAACACAACGCTGAAACTGTTGGGGAACGTAGTAATTTCAAAAAAAATGCTACGTACACGCAAGATCATGGTGATGCATAGCAACGAGATGGGAGAGTGTTGTCCACGTACCCTCATAGACCGAAAGCGGAAGCGTTAGCACAACGCGGTTGATGTACTCGTACGTCTTCACGATCCGACCGATCAAGTACCGAACACACGACACCTCCGAGTTCAACACACGTTCAGCCTGATGACGTCCCTCGAACTCTGATCCAGCTGAGTGTTGAGGGAGAGTTTCGTCAGCACGACGACGTGGTGACGATGATGATGTTCTACCGACGTAGGGCTTTGCCTAAGCACCGCTATAGTATTATCGAGGTTGACTATTGTGGAGAGGGGCGCCGCACACGGCTAAAAGATCAAATCAATTGTTGTGTCTCTAGGGTGCGCCCCTGCCCCCGTATATAAAGGAGCAAGGGGGGAGGTGCAGCCGGCCAGGAGGAGGCGCGCCAGGAGGAGTCCTACTCCCAGCGGGAGTAGGACTCCCTCCCTTCCTTGTTGGATTAGGAGAAGGGGGAAAGAGGAGAGAGAGAGGAAGGAAAGGGGGGTGCCACCCCCCTCTCCTTGTCCTATTCGGACTAGAGGGGGAGGGGCGCGCGGCCCTGCCCTAGCCGCCTCTCCTCTTCTCCACTAAGGCCCACTATGGCCCATTAAGCCCCGGGGGGGTTCCGGTAACCCCTCGGTACTCCGGTAAAATCCCGATTTCACCCGGAACACTTCCGATATCCAAATATAGGCTTCCAATATATCAATCTTCATGTCTCGACCATTTTGAGACTCCTCGTCATGTCCGTGATCATATCCGGGACTCCGAACAACCTTTGGTACATCAAAACTCATAATATAACCGTCATCAAAACTTTGAGCGTGCGGACCATACGGGTTTGAGAACTATGTAGACATGACCGAGACACGTCTCCGGTCAATAACCAATAGAGGAACCTGGATGCTCATATTGGCTCCCACATATTCTATGAAGATCTTTATCGGTCATACCGCATAACAACATATGTTGTTCCCTTTGTCATCGGTACGTTACTTGCCCAAGATTCGATCGTCGGTATCTCAATACCTAGTTCAATCTCGTTACCGGCAAGTCTCTTTACTCGTTCCTTAATACATCATCCCGCAACTAACTCATTAGTTGCAATGCTTGCAAGTCTTAAGTGATGCGCATTACTGAGTGGGCCCCGAGATACCTCTCCGCAATCGAAGTGACAAATCCTAATCTCGAAATACGCCAACCCAACAAGTACCTTCGGAGACACCTATAGAGCACCTTTATAATCACCCAGTTACGTTGTGGTGTTTGGTAGCACACAAAGTGTTCCTCTAGTAAACAGGAGTTGCATAATCTCATAGTCATAGGAACATGTATAAGTCATGAAGAAAGCAATAGAAACATACTAAACGATCGAGTGCTAAGCTAACGGAATGGGTCAAGTCAATCACATCATTCTCCTAATGATGTGATCCCGTTAATCAAATGAAAACTCATGTCAATGGCTGGGAAACATAACCATCTTCGATCAACAAGCTAGTCAAGTAGAGGCATACTAGTGACACTCTGTTTGTCTATGTATTCATACAAGTATTATGTTTCCGGTTAATACAATTCTAGCATGAATAAGAAACATTTATCATGATATAAGGAAATAAATGATAACTTTATTATTGCCTCTAGGGCATATTTCTTTCAGTCTCCCACTTGCACTAGAGTCAGTAATCTAGATTACACAGTAATGATTCTAACACCCATGGAGTCTTGGTGTTGATCATGTTTTTCTCGTGGAAGAGGCTTAGTCAACGGGTCTGCAACATTCAGATCCGTATGTATCTTGCAAATTTATATGTCTCCCACCTGGACTAGATCCCAGATGGAATTGAAGCGTCTCTTGATGTGCTTGGTTCTCTTGTGAAATCTGGATTCTTTCGCCAAGGCAATTGCGCCAGTATTGTCACAAAAGATTTTCATTGGACCCGATTCACTAGGTATGACACCTAGATCGGATATGAACTCCTTCATCCAGACTCCTTCATTTGCTGCTTCCGATGCAGCTATGTACTCTTCTTCACACGTAGATCCCGCCACAACGCTTTGTTTAGAACTGCACCAACTGACAGCTCCACCATTCAATGTAAACACGTATCCGGTTTGTGATTTAGAATCGTCCGGATCAGTGTCAAATCTTGCATCAACGTAACCATTTACAATGAGCTCTTTGTCACCTCCATAAACAAGAAACATATCCTTAGTCCTTTTCAGGTATTTTAGGATGTTCTTGACCGCTGTCCAGTGATCCACTCCTGGATTACTTAGGTACCTCCCTGCTAGACTTATAGCAAGGCACACATCAGGTCTGGTACACAGCATTGCATACATGATAGAGCCTATGGATGAAGCATAGGGAACATCTTTCATCTTCTCTCTATCTTCTGCAGTGGTCGGGCATTGAGTCCTACTCAACTTCACACCTTGTAACACAGGCAAGAACCCTTTCTTTGCTTGATCCATTTTGAACTTCTTCAAAACTTTGTCAAGGTATGTGCTTTGTGGAAGTCCAATTAAGCGTCTTGATCTATCTCTATAGATCTTGATGCCCAATATATAAGCAGCTTCACTGAGGTCTTTCATTGAAAAACTCTTATTCAAGTATCCCTTTATGCTATCCAGAAATTCTATATCATTTCCAATCAACAATATGTCATCCACATATAATATCAGAAATGCTACAGAGCTCCCACTCACTTTCTTGTAAATACAAGCTTCTCCAAAAGTCTGTATAAAACCAAATGCTTTGATCACACTATCAAAGAGTTTATTCCAACTCCGAGAGGTTTGCACCAGTCCATAAATGGATCACTGGAGCTTGCACACTTTGTTAGCTCCTTTTGGATCGACAAAACCTTCCGGTTGCATCATATACAACTCTTCTTCCAGAAATCCATTCAGGAATGCAGTCTTGACATCCATTTGCCAAATTTCATAATCATAAAATGCGGCAATTGCTAACATGATTCGGACAGACTTAAGCATCGCTACGGGTGAGAAAGTCTCATCGTAGTCAATCCCTTGAACTTGTCGAAAACCTTTCACAACAAGTCTAGCTTTATAGACAGTAACATTACCGTCAGCGTCAGTCTTCTTCTTGAAGATCCATTTATTCTCAATGGCTTGCTGATCATCGGGCAAGTCAACCAAAGTCCATACTTTGTTCTCATACATGGATCCCATCTCAGATTTCATGGCCTCGAGCCATTTTGCGGAATCTGGGCTCATCATCGCTTCTTCATAGTTTGTAGGTTCGTCATGGTCTAGTAACATAACCTCCAGAACAGGATTACCGTACCACTCTGGTGCGGATCTTACTCTGGTTGACCTACGAGGTTCAGTAAAAACTTGATCTGAAGTTTCATGATCATCATGTCCTCACTAATTGGTATAGACGTCACAGGAACCGGTTTCTGTGATGAACTATTTTCCAATAAGGGAGCAGGTACGGTTACCTCATCAAGTTCTAGTTTCCTCCCACTCACTTCTTTCAAGAGAAACTCCTTCTCTAGAAAGGATCCACTCTTATCAACGAATGTCTTGCCTTCGGATCTGTGATACAAGGTGTACCCAATAGTCTCCTTTGGGTATCCTATGAAGGCACATTTCTCCGATTTGGGTTCGAGCTTATCAGGTTGAAGCTTTTTCACATAAGCATCGCAGCCCCAAACTTTAAGAAACGACAACTTTGGTTTCTTGCCAAACCACAGTTCATAAGGCGTCGTCTCAATGGATTTCGATGGTGCCCTATTTAACGTTAATGCAGCCGTCTCTAAAGCATAACCCCAAAATGATAGTGGTAAATCAGTAAGAGACATCATAGATCGCACCATATCTAGTAAAGTATGATTACGACGTTCGGACACACCATTACGCTGTGGTGTTTCGGGTGGCGTGAGTTGCGAAACTATTCCGCATTGTTTCAAATGTAGACCAAACTCGTAACTCAAATATTCTCCTCCACGATCAGATCGTAGAAACTTTATTTTCTTGTTACGATGATTTCCAACTTCACTCTGAAATTCTTTGAACTTTTCAAATGTTTCAGATTTATGTTTCATTAAGTAGATATACCCATATCTGCTTAAATCATCTGTGAAGGTGAGAAAATAATGATATCCTCCGCGAGACTCAACATTCATCGAACCACATACATCTGTATGTATGATTTCTAACAAATCTGTTGCTTGCTCCATAGTTCCGGAGAACGGTGTTTTAGTCATCTTGCCCATGAGGCATGGTTCGCAAGTATCAAGTGATTCATAATCAAGTGATTCCAAAAGTCCATCAGTATGGAGTTTCTTCATGCACTTTACACCAATATGACCCAAACGGTAGTGCCACAAATAAGTTGCACTATCATTATCAACTATGCATCTTTTGGCTTCAACATTATGAATATGCATATCACTGCTATCGAGATTCATCAAAAATAGACCACTCTTCAAGGGCGCATGACCATAAAAGATATTACTCATATAAATAGAACAACCATTAGTCTTTGATTTAAATGAATAACTGTCTTGCATCAAACAAGATCCAGATATAATGTTCATGCTCAACGCTAGCACCAAATAACAATTATTTAGGTCTAATACTAATCCCGAAGGTAGATGTAGAGGTAGCGTGCCGACGGCGATCACATCGACTTTGGAACCGTTTCCCACGCGCATCGTCACCTCGTCCTTGGCCAGTGTTCACTTAATCCGTAGTCCCTGTTTTGAGTTGCAAATATTAGCAACAGAACCAGTATCAAATACCCAGGTGCTACTGCGAGCTCTGGTAAGGTACACATCAATAAAATGTATATCACACATAGCTTTGTTCACCTTGCCGTCCTTCTTATCCACCAAATACTTGGGGCAGTTCCATTTGCAGTGACCAGTCCCTTTGCAGAAGAAGCACTCAGTCTCAGGTTTAGGTCCAGATTTGGGTTTCTTCTCTTGAGCAGCAACTTGCTTGCCATTCTTCTTGAAGTTCCCCTTCTTCCCTTTACCCTTCTTCTTGAAACTGGTGGTTTTGTTAACCATCAACACTTGATGCTCGTTTTTGATTTCTACCTCCGCAGCCTTTAGCATTGCGAAGAGCTCGGGAATTATCTTATCCATCCCTTGCATATTATAGTTCATCACCAAGATCTTGTAGCTTGGTGGTAGTGATTGAAGAATTCTGTCAATAACACTATCAACCGGAAGATTAACTCCCAGTTGAATCAAGTGATTGCAGTACCCAGACATTCTGAGTATATGCTCACTGACAGAACTATTCTCCTCCATCTTGCGGCTATAGAACTTATTGGAGACTTCATATCTCTCAATCCGGGCATTTGCTTGAAATATTAACTTCAACTCCTGGAACATCTCATATGCTCCATGACGTTCAAAACGTCGTTGAAGTCCCGGTTCTAAGCCATAAATCATGGCACATTGAACTATCGAGTAGTCATCAACACGCGACTGCCAGGCATTCACAATGTGTGCAGTTGTCGGCGCGGGTGTTACACCTAGCGGTGCTTCCAGGACGTAATTCTTCTATGTTGCAATGAGGATAATCCTCAAGTTATGGACCCAGTCCGTGCAATTGCTACCATCATCTTTCAACTTTGCTTTCTCAAGGAACGCATTAAAATTCAATGAAACAACAGCACAAGCCATCTATCTACAATCAACATATACAAGCAAGATACTACCAGGTACTAAGTTCATGATAAATTCAAGTTCAATTAATCATATTACTTAAGAACTCCCACTTAGATAGACATCTCTCTAATCTTCTAAGTGATCATGTGATGCATATCAACTAAACCATAACCGACCATCACGTGAAATGGAGTAGCTTTCAATGGTGAACATCACTATGTTGATCATATCTACTATATGATTCACGCTCGACCTTTCGGTCTTAGTGTTCCGAGGCCATATCTGCATATGCTAGGCTCGTCAAGTTTAACCGGAGTATTCTGCGTGTGCAAAACTGGCTTGCACCCGTTGTAGATGGACGTAGAGCTTATCACACCCGATCGTCACGTGCACTACAAAAAAAAGACACATCCGTGACATTTTGGGCCGAACTAAAAAAAATTCTGTCATACATATGACACTTCTATGACGATAATTGTGACAAAACCCGGTATCATCATAGATGTGGTGGGCTCCTACTTCTATGACAAAAAATCATGACAGAAAATGGGCCTTTCGTCCTGGGCGGGCCGGAGACGCAGCTGCATGACATTCTTTGGGCCGTCCATGACGGAAAAAACCGTGGTAGAAGCGAGGGGGAGGAAAATTTCGGTTAGTTCCTGGCTACGGTGGGAGGTCGGGGGCCGAGCGATGCGTGTTTCTCTTGTACACGTACGCACGTGTGTGTGAGGCGTTTGCTCTAACTGAACCCGAGCGAGACGTTGGGCTCTAACTAAACCCGAGCAATTGCACTACAGGCTACGCGTTACTGAACCCGAGCGATCGAGCGATTCCTTCGCTGCTGCGGGATGAACAGTGAGCGGTGGCGTTGCCTCTGGATGAACAGGACCCCGTGGTGTGGTGGAGGGCTGGATGAACAGTAGACGGTGGAGGGGTGCCCGTGGAGGGTGGTTGAACAGGACCTCGTGGTGTGGAGGGCTAGATGAACAGTAGACGGTGGAGGGGTGCTCGTGGAGGGGTGGTTGAATAGTAGCCGGTGGAGTAGCGTGCGGTGGAGGCTGGATGAACAGGAGCCCGTGGAGGCTGGAGGAGGTCGACGGTAGCCCGTGGAGGCTGGAGGAGGTCGATGGTGGAGATGAACAGTATCCCGTGGAGTCCCGTTTTGCGGTACACCACACCCCTCCCGATGAACAGGACCCCCGTTTCGACCATAGCGCTACAACACAAGTCCGTTTCATCCGTTTTCGGTACGCCACACCCCTCCCGGTCAACAGGACCCCCGTTTCGACCATGGGAGGTCCATTTCGTCCGTTTTGCGGTATGCCACACCCCTCCCGATCAACAGGACCCCCGTTTCGACCGTAGGAGGTCCGTTTCCTCCGTTTTGCGGTACGCCAGACCCCTCCCGATCAGCAGGACCCTGTTCCGAACGTAGGAGGTCCGTTTCCTCCGTTGTGCGGTACGCCAGGCCTCATTTCCATCGCCTGTTCCATCCAAGCCCTCCCGATGAACACGACCATGCATTCCGTTCCGACCCAGCCGGTTGGCTCCCACGCGTTCCGTTGCCTCCCGATGAACACGACGCATTCCGTTGCCTCCCCATGAACACGACGCATTCTGTTTCTTCGTTCCAACCCAGCCATGTACATGAGCCCTGGCCGTACGTATGCGTGAGTAGGTGTTCGATACCCCTCCCGTATGTACACATACGTGGCCGTATTTTCTTTCTTGCACCCTGGCCGCTGTATGTACGTGTACATGCTACGTGCGCGCCTCTACTACGACACATACGCGCCTCTACTACGACACATGAACGCCTCTACATCCACCAGTATATATGTACGTACATGTTCGTGACTAGAATGACAACGCTACGTACGCTTCGACCAGGTGGGTCCCGACTGTCAGGCACTTCCTTGCCTGCGAAGATGTAGCTGGTGGGTCCCAGCAGTCAGGGGGCGAATCGTTTTTTTTGCTCGGACGCACTTCCTTGCATGCGAAGATGTAGCTGGTGGGTCCCAGCAGTCAGGGGGAACGTTTTTTTCATGAAATACAGTGGCCCGTCTGGTGGGTCCCACCTGTCAGGTGGAGGAATCATTATTTTCCGCGTAATAAGGAGGAATTCCTTGCTGCGGCCGCGGACCCAGCTATCAGCCTCTCCACATATAGTCCACGTCCCATGGAAGTCGTTCCTTGACCACGTTGACCACACCGCGCCGAGAGCACCAGGGCGGTGGACGACGGCGAGGCCTAGGAAGGGGACGACGGTGAGCCGGGGAAGACGCGGCAGCGGAAGCCCGCGCGGAGAGTAGTACGAGGGTTCACTTGTTCGGCTGCGGTGTGAGGCTACCGTCGCCGCAAGGCCTGGCCAGCAGTGGGAATAGTAGGGCGGAGTGAGGCCTCCGCGGCAGCACAGCCGGCCATGGGAGGAAGGAGCATGTGGCACGACCGGCGCTGCTTTGGGCGGTTGGAGCAAGAAGACCAGAGGTTGAAGAAGCACTACGGCCGTTGGATGGACATCGTACAGTCACTGGAGCTAGAATCGTTCATATTGACTAAAGTTGACAAAGGCCCCCGTCCCAGTCAACTTAGTAGGCCCACAAGTCAGCCTCCCACCATGGTGGGTCCCAGCTAGTAGGGGGAGTATTTATTTTTTTGTGCGTAATAAGGAGGCACTTCCAGTGGGTCCAAGCTGACAACGGGGGGACGTTTTTTTCACGAAATACGCTGGCCGGTCCGGTGGGTCCCAGCAGTCAGGGGGAAATGTTTTTTCGTGAAATAAGGTGGCCCGTCCGGTGGGTCCCTATTGTCAGGTGGAGGAATAATTATTTTGCGCGTAATAAGGATGCACTTCCTTGCGGCCGCCTGGACCCAGCTGTCAGCCTCTCCATGTACAGTACTCTTCCGATGGAAGTCGGTCATTGACCACGTTGACCACGCCACGCCAAGAGCACCAGGGCGGTGGTCTGGACGACGGTGAGGCCTAGGAAGGGGACGACGCGGAGCCGGGGAATACGCAGCAGCGGAAGCCCGCGCGGAGAGGAGTACGAGGGTTCACTAGTTCGGCTGCGGTGTGAGGCTGCCGTTGCAGCAGGATAACAGGGGGTGTGGGTGAGTAGAGGGATGGCCTGGCCAACAGTGGGAGTAGTACGGGGCGGTGAGGCCTCCGCGGCATCACAGCCGGCCACGGGAGGCAGGAGCACGCGACACGACCGGCGCTGCTTTGGGTGGCTGGAGCAAGAAGACCAGAGGTTCAAGAAGCACTACGGCCGTTGGATGGACATCGTACGATCACTGCATCTAGAATCGTTTATATTGACTAAGTTGACAAAGCCCTCGGTACGCGTCAACTTAGTAGGCCCACAGCTCGGATTTGGCAGAGAACATATAGCCCATTTGCGATTTGTAAGAATGTACAGCCCATTTTTTAATTGTAATGGAATTTACTATAGCCCATTTATAGTTTGTTAAAAGTACAGCCCAACTTCTAGCTAGGACAACGATTAATAATTTCAAACAACCGCTCAAGATAGAATTAAAAAAAAATTCCCACATTTTGATGGGATCCGAAATATTTTTATCCAAAATTTCTAGTCAGGTTAAATATAATTTCAAAATAAAGTTGTATTACGTTAAAATCCAACGAAATATTGCGCGCGCAACAAGTAATGAAATTAAAATTTTCAAATTCAAAAAATAATATATTTTTCAAACTAATTACGTGTTTCGTGCATAGTAACTATCCAGTTATTATAATTACATCCCATTTATTATTTGTTAAAGTCCATTTTCTTGTTAAGCCTAATGCATACCTCCTAGGCAAGTTTGCAGCCCAGCGAGGCGGAGAATAACAAGTTGACCCGGATATTGTGTACAACTGTCGGCCCAGTTGCATTGCTGATGTTGAAAAAAGGCATGTGTAGTACAGTACAACCTAACATGGTTACTCAGTCCACATTCAGCGACGCCGAAAAGGCCCAAACAAGGCTTCTATACAACTTTTTGAAGTCACTGAGCTCAATTAATAACTTAAGAAAAAAGTTAGATTACAGTGGAACCTAATTAAAAGCTGTCACAAGCAAATAAATAATTCAATGGGTCCCACTTGTGCATGCGCGCGCGCGTGTGTGTGTGTGTGTGTGAGAGAGAGAGAGAGATAGAGAGAGAGAGACCCATCGGTCGATGCTCGTAAATACATCTTTCAGCCATATGCATTGCTAATGCTCAGTAAAAACTTATATAGTTCACACAATCATATAGAACATCATAGCACACTGAACTTGCATACAAAAATTTCACGCAGGCGACACAATCAGGATGGAAGCAGTGGATCGCTACGAGAAGGGCTATGTTGAAACCAACGAAGTCGTACATAACGGTTCATAGTCTTTATCAATGACGGGGAAATATCTTCAATGTTGTGCAAAGAAAATAGACAGACAACACAATAAGTTCTGCTAGCACATTAAGTTGACATACAGCCCTTTCTAAAAAAAGTTCAGGTACAAAATTAGAACATGTCACAATCAAATGTACTGGCATATCAGTGCTTCACACCCATAGCTCGGATTTAACTAGTATCTGAAAAGATTCAGTTGTTACCTCAAATTAGAGCACATCCAGGTAGCCAGCCCTGCCTCTTCTCCCAAAGAAGCAGTGGCCTCCGCCGCGCGATGAAGTAGGCCCTGTGCCATCCAACATTCCGAGAAACACGGGGAAAGTCTAACGTTGACTCCTGTAATGGACGTCGTCAACGGGCCCTGGCACCAGCGGCGGCGGCAGGACTTCGATTGATGGATTGAGCACTTCTTCGACATGCACGAACACTCGATACAGGTACATCCCTAACGTGGTCCACGGCGGCCTTGGTGGCGAAGAATAGTATAACCCAGGTTCCTGCACCGGTATCTCAACACCAATCACCTTCGGTATGGTGGATGGCTTCTTCATCCATGCCATAACCGTTAGAGCCCAGCTGTCCGGAGTAACAAACATACTTACGAGCTCACCTCCAAGGTCGTTGATAAGCTTGTTCATGGACTCGCTGTTCCAAGCACGTCGAGGCATGCCGTGGAAAGTAAGCTTTGTTAAAAACTCAAGCTCAGAGGGCACCGAGCCCCATCCTGGGTGCCACCTATCAAAGCTCACCAGCGCAGAACAAACGCCGGGAAGATTCGAACACATGACTGCAGTCGAAAGTTGTCCGGAACCTGATGAAGAAATCAGTCGGTGGCGGACAGACTTCGACGAGCAAGACACTTATTAGGATGCCGTGCGCAATGCCAAGAGCTTTGACAAGGTCGTCCGACGAGACGGGAGGCCGGTCGCCTTTGATGGTTACCATCAGCACTTTGCCGGCAAACTGGTCGTCAAGCGCCGCCATGCCACTGTTGAGCGACAGCACGCAGCGACCGAAGGCAGGACTAACCAAATTCTCATGCATGCCCAATCAACGCCCTGGCGCGATGCATGCAGTGGTCGTTCTGGTGCATCAAGGACGGCATGCAGATCGTTCCACACTTGAAAAGAGGAAAAATGGAAAGTTAGAACGCGGAAGAAGAGGAAGAGAACGCTGGCTAACGAGGCTGGGAGGGGATTGAGCAGGAAGTTAATGCTCCATGCCTAAAGGTTTTGGGAAAACCTGATTTTCATAAGGTGACTTATACTCACCTAAACGGAGGGAGTATTCCTTAACCAGAGAATGTTGTGTCTCCCACTCACGCGCTCAAAAAAAAACTACGACACATTTTTATCTGTTTGCATAGGTCCCACCTATCAGGAAGGATGGGCACGTACACGAGCAGGTACGACTCATCAGTCTACCCGCATAGCCTTTTCGTTTAGTCTACCTAGTCGTCTAATCAACTGCCTGCATGCCACTTCTCCCATTTACTTCTCCATCGGGAACCGATTCTCCTCGTCTTCTTCACCTCACATTGTTTTAACCTCTTTAAATAATCATCTACTACTTCAGTTAGACTAGCCATCTAATCCTAATTCTCCAAACCATAGCCATCCGTTCCAGCGGTTCCAAATGGCGGAAGAGATCAAGATGCAGGTTTTTAGCGTCCAACATGTCCTCGTCGAAGGCTCGATGCGCATAGTTGCCACCGTCACCGTCCACCCAAGGGTTGTTCGGCAGTGGATCAACAATGTATCCAACTCCCTCGAAAAGGTAGAGACGAGGGTCATCGGTCTCGACGCAGAGTACATGGAGCGTGCCCCTAGGAAGATCGAGCGCGCCGCCGTCCTTCAACTGTGCCATGAATATGATGTTTTGGTGTACCACATCATACACTCGCCCTCCATACCAAGTGAGCTTCACGATTTCTTGTCTCGGGAGGACGTATACTTCTGTGGGGCAGCCATCGAATGGGACAAACAGAAGCTGGAGCCGTACAACCTTGATTCGAAAAGCATCGCATACCTACAAACCAGAATCAAAATTCATGTAGAAGATTGTGATAAACAAACACCATCCCTATTCGACGTAGCAAATTTTGTGCTCGGTACAAATCTTCAGAAGGGTGATGAGACGGTGGCATTAAGGTCATCTGGATGGGAGAATTATCCCTTGACGTACGAGTGGATAAAATATGCTGCCCGCAATGCCCGTGTGAGTTTCAAGATAGCTGCAAGGTCCAAAGAGCTTGTTGCGAAGCCGTCTCCCACAGAGAATGAGAACAAGAAGAAGAAGAAGAAGAAGAAGAAGAAGAAGAAGAAGAAGAAGAAGAGGCTGCACCAGCAGGAGGGCATTATGTATGGATGAACTATTTCCTCTCTTGTAAAAAAATTATTCCCTCTCGGTGTATATTGATATAGATGGACTACTTCGATGGTGTGCATGTCTTTGGAACAGAGTAGTAGCATGGGTCCGCTTGACTATAAGGAACTATTTATCCTCATATATAGCTTTCTCTGCTACTCCTCCAGTGATCGATATGCAGAGCATGTGTCCGTAGACATGACAGCTTGTCCATGGAAGTTCAACTACGGCGACCATCACGTTTCATCTCACGATTCCCACGATGCCTCTCCAACCCACGGCACCACACCTCCCGACGTGCGCCTCACCCCTCTCGGCCGCACCGCCCCTCTGCCTTTGTGTGCATGACATGTGGGCCACCTAAAATGCAGCGAGCATCAAGTTTCTACCACAGCCACCCGCGATTCCCACGACGCCGCTTGAACCCATGAAACCACACATCCCCCGACCTACGGCTCACCGCTCTTGGCCCCACTGCCCCTCTGCCTACGGGAGCATTACATGTGGACTAGTCACCTATCGGGTCCACATGTTATTGACTCAAAGGTAGGTGTAGTAAGGTGCTGAAGCTCAGTCCCGACGGCCCTGAGAGGGAAATGTAACTCCCGCGCCAGCGCTTGTGGTGCTCCCGCAGCATGAACTCGTGCCAAACTCGATATTTGTTTCTTTACTATACATGCACGCAACAATTTAATGGGCATTGTAATCTCAACATGTGATGGGGAGCTCTAAATTTGAATTTGAAACTTATAAAACAAAAAGATTCGAAACAAATAAACTGGGAGAGAGGGAGTATATCGTAGGATGTGTCCCATACAAAATAAGTCCCCTGGTTTGTCACCGCGAAGATGTGGTTAGAAAGGAGCACAACGTCTTCCTACTCGTACGACAACAAATCAGCCGCAGACATCATGGTCCCCCTTTGACCGCCATGTGCAAGGTTCATACTATCTTATTTAATCTCACCGTGGTTCCATCATACCAATTCATGCGGTGGCCCGTTGCATGGATGATCCCAATGTTGGACAAAGGTTCTACGGGAACGGTGTCACCGTTGTAAATGTTGTGCAAATTGATGTTGGTACCCTCCCGTAGATATGCAAGCCAATCTCCACTCGCACCGAGCCTAACCTGTGAAACAGTGGGTAGGGGGAGAATTAGGAAATGGACACGGAAGTAGTCTTTAGAATGCATTTACTACGTGATCAAACTCATCTTACCTGCTCATCGGAGGAAATCTGAGTGCACCTCAACGTCGGCATCTCAAGGAACGTCAACTTGCAACTACAGCCACGCCGCACTGGAGAGACCCCCAAGGAAACATCCTCGTGCGTTCCACGGAACATCAAGATGCATTTGTATGAGTAGTTTACCTTGTGAGAGAAAAGGATGAACGAGGGAAGGCCTCTAGAGATAGAGATGGACACTACTACTACCAATGTGCTGGCCTGTGCGTTGCAATGGATCCAATGTAGTAGAATAATACCTGTTCACGTGCTTGAAATATAAACACTCTAGTTTTGATATACATGTCTCAGCAGACATGACAGCTTGTCCATGGAAGTTGAACCACGGCAACCATCACGTTTCTTGTTTCTACCACTTCCACACCCACACGTGATTCCCATGACGCCGCTCCAACCCACGGCACGACGTCCCCCGACGTGGACATGGATCCTCTGACGTGGCTATCACTGCCTTGCCCTGCCTTTCCTTCGCTGACAGGTAGGACCCACGCTTATGGGTCCCACATGTCAGTGACAGAATGGTAGGATTGTTCGCGTCAGGGGATCCTCATCCCCCCGACGTGCCCCTCATCCCTCTCGGCCCCACCGCTCCTCTGCCTTTGTGTGCATGACATGCGGGCCAGCTGAACTGCGGCGACCATCAACTTTCTACCACAGACACACCCGATTGGACGCGGTTTGCCTGCTCCGCTGTTGTGCTCCGATCCGTACTCCCGCACCATAGAATTTTCATCCAACGGCTGTGACACATTTCGTCCTGGGCATCAATCCTCAGCTGGAGTACTTATATACTACAGGTAGTACCCGCCGGTGTGGCCATCTAGGCCTCGTAACGCCCCGACGCCCAGCTGTGGCACCCTCGCCACGGCCATGCCACCACCGGCCGGTTCATCTCGAATGAGTGAGTCACGAACCACGCTACCACCATGAGAATGACATGTGGGCCTGCCGCATTTAAGGTCCGCATGTCATTAACTCATAGGCCGGGCACTAAGCCATGGAAGTTCGGTCCCGTGGGCTCTGAGAGGGAAATGTAACTCCCACGGCAGGTCTTGTGGTGCTCCCACAGTACGAGGTCGTGCCAAAACAGGAATTTTTTTCTTACTACTACCAACTAGTACTAGTAAGGTACACATGCATTGCACGCATGAGATTCTGGTGGTTTGTGCATTATGCTTCTACATGTGGAGCTTTCTGGATTCTAACATGTGGCAAAATCTGGTGGAATGTAAGGTTAGGCAAGATTGATTAACTTAGGTGAGTGTTTGGTTCAAGCCACACCTTCGGCAAGCCACACTAAGGCCCCACATGACAAACACACAAAGAATGTGGCAAGATTCCCTTAGGCTTGCCAACTTGTGGCTCTCATTTTGAAGAACTAATAACTTTGCCTAAGCTTAGTTGTGGCAAAGTTAGTCATGCATTCAGTTCAACCACGAAGTCTTCTAGATTTTACATGTGGCAGAATCTGGTGGATGATATCCAACGGCCAGTAGTGCTCGGATTTTCCATCTTTGTACCGTCGGATTGGCTTCATTCAACGACCAACTTTCAAAGTTTTTCACACACTATATAGGGGGTATAGATATAGATGTGTCGGTCCGTTGCAATGCATCCAAAGTATATCTATTTAGTGGAGTGCACTCAAAACACAATATCTATTTATATTTCTCTAACCTTCCGTAGCCATGCAACCAAGCCACATAAGCTTCATGGGTGCCCCCCACATCATATTATTCATACTACGTTGATTGAAAAAAAAAAGATAAATCACCCAAAAGAAGATCTTCCTATTTTTTGTTCCTACGATGTTGTGTCGTGCACGTACCTACTAGTTGTATAGTGGTAGTACTAGTAATATAGTATTAGGAGTACAAACTTGGTACTAGTAGGAGTAGTACTAGTACGGAATGCTCCTACTCTATCAACGAGCCCCGTCTGACATCAAATTTCTTGGCTTCTGTGCTACAGCTATATCTTCCCCTCGTTTCTGTTTTCCAACCCGGCGGCGGGCGGGGTGTCGGTTTGCTCAACGGCGGTCCCACATGAAAGTGAAAATGCTAGGAAACACACCTTCCCTAAGCTATATGTCGTGTCGGACGGGCCGTGTTGTACTCCCGATTCCCGGGCGTGTGGGGGTGCGACGCGAACGCGGCAGGCCTTTTCCTTTTACCAGCAATGTGTCCGTGCGTTGCGACGGATCCAAAGTAATAGAATAGTAGTATTTGTTCACAAACTTGATAGAAATCACTATTGTTTTGATATACTCCTAATATATTACTCCCTCCGTACCTAAATATTTGTCTTTTTTGATATTTCCAATGGACTATCACATACGGATTATATAGACATATTCTAGTGTTTCTAGCAAGATGCCCACTCGTTGCATGAAGTTGATGGAAAAGGTAAGCACAACTTATAAATTGACGGATGGAGTACTAGTTACAGTGATGCATATAATTAAGCAAAGGGATCACACATGTCGGTATTGACTGGAACGAGAATGCAACAGCACAATAAGAATTAAGGCCACGATGATGCGATCGCAGTGGTGGTTACAGAAGGCAAGAAGAAAGATGGATCCACGAACGTACGACCTCCTCCTCCTCAACTTAGTGCGTCGGGCCACCGACCGGCAGCTAAGGAGCAGCAGCTTTTGTGGCTAGGTCGAGGTGCTTCTCAGCAAAGGCATCCAAGGCTTCAAGCCGGTTGAGGAAGGCCAACGTCGTAGTGTCCTCACTGGCCTTGTAGATACCTATGTACACGATTTCCGCGTACACGTGGATGTGTAGGTCGACGAATTCTTGCAGGGCGAGGCGCCTCGCGGCGAGCGCGGCCTCCAGGTGGACATTCTTCATGGCGTCGGCGGGCAGTCGCATGACCACCAGTGCTTGAAAGAGGTTCCGGCCATGGAGGACGATTAGGGTGGCAGGCAATGAGGAGCCCGAGTGCGCGGGCTGGAGGAGTATGGCGATGTCGTCTGCGAGCTTCTTGAGGACAGTGAACTTGTTGCTGGTGGCAACGATCATCTGGTCCAACTGAGAGTCGTAGTTGGCATTGACGGTGGCCATCCACCAGCCGGTCTCCAACACCATCTGGAGACGATCCATGGCGCCATGCCGCAGGCCGGTGTCGTGGACCATCTGGCGCAGCCGCTGGCCGCTCACATGCGTCGCCGCCATGGGTCTGGTGTGAGCTCTTTTGCGCTTAGTGTAGGTGCTTAGGAAAATGCTTAGGTGCGTACGATGTGGTAGATGCATTGGAATGGAGGGGCGCCTTTATATGAGGGCAATGAGGGCAAAGTGCGTTGCATTCACATCGTGCAGCCTCTTTTCCCGGACCTCCTCCCATTACGTCCCTCATGCATTAATTGAAGGAGGATGCATTGGTCGTTCAACATATCGGGAACCGCTACTCCCTCCCTCGTTTGCATTAAAGCTGTATCGGGAACCGCGCCGCCCGCAGTCAAATCGAATACTCCCTCTCTATATGTACCAACTTTTTTTAATTTCAAGTTTTGCTCCATGGCGTAATCCATCGATACTACTACTGTAAAAAGTGGAGTATATACATTTTTAAAGGCTAGAGGGTGGGGAAGTCTAGCTCGGTCGGTTTCACGAGAGGCGAGGGCCTTTGCGATTTGACGGCTCATTACTGTTGTCAAATCGAATAGTACCGCGCTGCCCGTTGCACACCCGGCGCCTCCATTAAACCCCTCCGTTAACCCCGCATGCAAACCAAGAATCCTACTCCAGCCACACGTCTGTTCATGAGCGGGCCGGAATTAAACGCAACACCGGCCGAGCTCCTCCCGTGCACCCTCAGTTTAAACGAGGCCAGACGCCGGCCAAGATCCTATCGTCCGCCCTCTATTTACACGAGGCCAGACAAACAACTGGCAAGAATCGCACCCCTCCGCCGCTCCCCCATCTCCTCCTTCACCATTTTCTCCACTCTTTCGATGGCTTCCGATGAGCTGTTCTCCGGCATATTACCCGGCTGGGTGGCCCGCCGAGCCCTCTGGATACGGGCGAGGCCACTCGGTGCTTCACCAACCTCGCTTGGCCCGACGGAGCCAGTTGCCACGCCAAGCATGCGCGTGGTTCAGCAACTCGCTGCTCTAGTTCAGCTCGATGAGGAGTGGCGAGTTGCTCCACGCCGGCACGATGGCGAGCATGCCGGTACGGGCGCCGTCGCTGCCGCGTCATACCGCGCCACCAGTGGCCGTAGTGGCCGCGCCTCCCGTGTCTGTGGGCGTGCCACCCATGCCTGCGGCAGCGCCATGCAGGCAGAAACAGAAGCCGGGTGCTCGGAGAGCGACGAGGCGGTGGCCAGCTTCTCCGTGTCCACCGCCATCGTCGAGGAGAAGTAGAACACAGGAGGCAGCCGCCACTTGGGACCCATGAAGGCAAACCGCCGAGGCGACGACCGCGGCTTCAGGTGGTTTCTATGCCGCTTCGTATCTTCCGAGGACCTTCGTCGACCACGCAAGTGTCTGACGGACATGAGGAAGACAAAGGGATCCGCGGGCGGCCATTTAGAACTAAAATAAGTCTAGATACATCCATTTCTAGGACAAGTATTTCCGGACGGAGGGAGTATTAATTATACAAGAGAGCCGAATTGGCACCTCTTAGTTCATGTAAATGTACTGAAATCCATCATGTTTATATGAAGATCCAGCTTTTTTATACGAAATCCTTCATGCTTATATGAAATCACTCTGTGTTTGCATGAATTTCATCTGGTTGGTTAGAGTTGTAAAAATGTAGGTCGCTGGCGTTTGATGTCGTCCTCCGCTTAAGGAAGCGAGAGGAAATTTGACGGCTGGCGTTGGAGATGCTCTTTATGCTAGAAATAATAGAGTGACAACCAATCCATTTGAGTTAATTGCATGTATGATTGTCCCTCTATAAAAAGTTAATTGCATGTATAGTGTACACGTGACTTGCAGGGTGGCTACAGCTTCGTACAGAAAGTTAAAAAGAAACAAGTCCATCCTTAATCTTGTATTCTAAGTACTCTATGGGTTCCACTGTCAGTACAGTAGTGAAAGAAGTATATATTAAATAAGTAGAGTAATATATAATATAAAAATATGAAGTTAAAGGACAGAATTTGAACTCATGTCATCGTGTTGCGAGCATCCGGTGCTAACCAGCCCAGCACATTTTTGTTGTTAACCATGCTGGAGATATATCTCCATGTCTACTCTTATATATACTCCATTCATTCCTAAATATTTGTCTTTTTCAGATTTCAAATGGACTACCACATACGGATGTGTATGTAGACATATTTTAGAGTGTAGATTCACTCATTTTGCTCTGTATGTCTTTCCAGGAAGGGGTCAGATTTGTCCTTGATTTATTTATGAGGTATCCAGATGGCACTGCACCGCCAAGAAAAGAGGGTAACATCAAAATTATGGACTACTTTTTTGAGTATGTT
The DNA here is from genome assembly GCF_003073215.2 of Triticum urartu. Lineage (NCBI taxonomy): Eukaryota > Viridiplantae > Streptophyta > Magnoliopsida > Poales > Poaceae > Triticum > Triticum urartu. Next base: position 116,867,750 of record NC_053024.1, read on the forward strand.
GGTAAGGTCCGGTCATAGTCACTTGTTGAAATCTCTAAAAAGACAAATACTCCCTCCATCCGAAAATACTTGTCATCAAAATGGATAAAAGGAAATGTATCTAGACGTATTTTAGTTTTAGATACATCTCTTTTTATCCATTTTGATGACAAGTATTTTCGGAAGGAGGGAGTAGAAAACAGACTTGGAGATGATGGTGTGCGTGCCATCCTGCAATATAGGCCATCGGATTTATATCTAACGGATAGGAAAGAAACTATGGCAATTTTGCAAAAATATACCCGCATGTCTCTCCATGTTCGCAAATAAGGCCTTCCCAAGTTCAACCTTTTCTCTCACAAGATAAACTACTCACACAAATGCATCTTGATGTTCCGTGCAACGCACGGGCAGCTAGCTAATTTCTTTTAAAATAGTTGCTGCGATAATTGGGTTGAAGTGATATATTTTATGTCTGCCCCGAATGATTTCAGATTCACTGGTAGTAACAAAGAAAAGGTTGCCTTGTTAATTAACAGAAACAGGGTGAAAACTATCACATGAGGCCGGTAAAAACAAGGCACATTGGGTTTGGCGTCATCGTCACTACAGCTGTGCGCGCGCGAGAAGTCTACATATCGAGGGGGCTACCAAGCGAGGCACCAAGACACAATGTTTGTGAGAGAAACCAATTGATAGATTATGATCAGATCGAGTTGTCACCCTTCTGCTGTCATTGTTGGGGGAGGGAGAGAAAGACGTATCGAGAGTGTGCGCAGTAGGCACAGAGGCACAACTAGCGAGTGTGTGTCTGTGTGTGTTTGAAAGAGGAGTAGATAGATTATTATCAAGATCGACGTGCCATCCTACTCCTTCGGTGCCGGGTAGTGTGTGTGTGTGTTTATGTTTGAGAGAGAAGCCTGTCGATAGATTAGTATCAAGATCGAGGTGTCACCCTACTCCTTCGGTGTTGGGAAGTGTGGGTGTGTGGGGGGGGGGGGCAGTGACACTCACATATCTCTACTCTTATAAAAAACAGAGTTGGTGATGATGGTGTTCCTGCCATCCTGCAATATAGGCCATCCAATTTATATCCGACGGACAAGAAGGAAACTATGGAAATTTTGCAAAAAGATACCCACAACCCTCTCCGCATTTGCAAATAAGGCATTCCCTCATTCATCCTTTTCTCCCACCAGATAAACTTCTCATACAAATGCATCTTGATGTTCCGTGCAACGCATGGGCATCTTGCTAGTAGGGAGAAGGAGTTTGTGTGACACATATCTAGCTATATTAAGGGATAGGTAGATAGCATATGTGTGAGAGACATTATTATACTTTGAGACATTAGTGGTTGTGGGTGGGCGGAATTAAAGGGGTGGGCATGTTAGACATAGAGAGCGTCTGTGTTTCTGTGTGAGAGACTTGTAGGACGGGGTAGAAAGACAAATTTAACCCTGACGAAGGGAGAGAAATACACGAAGTGCGCGTGTGTGATTCCGATGCCCACAGGGAAATGAGATATGTATGCATGTGTGAGAGATTGCACAATTCATTCACGTATCACTATCTAGCGATCGTGGACGTGCATCGCTTGAACATAAGTCAATATCTACTTCGTATCGTGGCCAAAGGTACAATATCGATTCAACGCTATAAAGATTGGACACTCACATATCACATTTTTTCTATTTAAATAAACCTTTTCAGTTGTGCATGCCAAAGTTACAGTCATGTTTCTTCAAACAACCAATGTAGCTATCATGTACATGCACCATTGTTACTCTTGCATTCAAATTCATTAGTCTTGGATGATTTAAGTTTCTATTTTGAAGTAATATATGTAATATTCATATATGAATTCAACGGGTACGCAATTTATGAAATGGAGGCTATGTAATCATATGAGGTAACACTTTTAAGTAGCTGACTACAATATCCATTTCTTTTTGTGCGCCTCTACACTAACATGTCAATACATTATGTTTAAAGTAAATAACCAATGGCAATAAATTATCTATTTACACGAGAAATACATAGGCTGAGCGTTTGTTCCCTTTTTTGTGAACGCGCCACTACACCCGTACGATTGGCCGCGCCCGTGTGAACGTCCAAGTTATCAGCGCATCATCCCGAGTTATTGTCTTTTTTTCTGGGGTGGACTTCACACCAGTTATTAACTGCTGACGCGTGCCCCGTGTACACAGTCTAGCATGACCTTCCCGCTAGCACGGTCCAAAATTAGTTGAAACTAGATACGAACGATCCCACGGGCGGCAAAATCTCCCGCCTCCTTCTAAAATTTCCGCCACCTTAGTCTTTAGCATGCGAAATCCACCTTTTGTCCTTGGTGCACGGAGACCAACAGTTACAATACCGCCCTCATCTACATGATAGGTCGGGGCTGCTTTGGTAACTTCCGGTTCCCCCACTACACGGCACCCCCATTTCCTCCCCCCCCTCCCGCAAAAATGACTAACTCCACAGCACCAGAGCATCTTACATCACGCCGTCCGTACTTCATCGCCCTTTCTCCCCTCCCCTCTCGAAACCCTAGACTGCTCATCCACCGGTGTACCATAGCCCATTCACTGCCAGCGGCGTCCACCTCGCCGGATCTGCTTCTGCGGATGCATCTACCCCTCCCACCTCCCCTAGAAACAAGTAGACTGCTCATCCACCACAGTACCATAGCCCATTCAGTGTCGGCCTTGTCCACGGCGCCGGATCTGCTTCACTGGTACTCTCGTCAACCGCCGCGTATCTACAGCGGCTCATTCGTACTCCCCATTGGAGACGCTTCGTCCACACCCCCCGGAGCCGCCACACCGACGCCCCCGTCGACGGCCTCTGATCCTCTTCGCCGACACCTTCATCAACCCTACCAGAGCCGCTTCGCCGACACCATCGTCAACCCTACCGGAGTAGCTTCGCCTATAGCATTCTCAACCCTACCGGGGCCGCTTTGCCAACTCACAAGTCCACGGCCTCAGATCCGCTTCCTCGCACCCTCATCCAACCTACTGGAGCAGCTTCTGACGCCCCGTCCACAGCCGCAGATCCGCATCGTCGACACCACCCTTAACACAACCACCGGAGCAGCTTCTGACGCCCCGTCCACGGCCGTAGATCCGCATCGTCGACACCATCCTTAACCCAACCACCGGAGTAGCTTCTGACGCTCCGTCCATGGCCGCAGATCCGCGTCGTCGACACCATCCTTAACCCAACCATCGGAGCAGCTTCACCTACGCCCTCGTCCATGACCACAGATCCGCTTCGCCCACACCGTAGTCCACCCTACCGGAGCCGCTCCACAAACACCCTACTCGATGGTTCTAGATCTCCTTACCGGACCCCGACAGCCAGCGCAGCGTCATCACCCTCGACGTTTCTAACCTGATTCCAACAGTTTGGAGAGATGCCAAGCACCCGCCAAGGCCTAGGTACTTGTCACCTTTAAACCCGTCCAGCATCACCTGCCCGATGTACTTCAAATATACTAACCGGTCGCTATTACCTATTATGCAGCTGGCAAAAACTACAAGGATGATGTTTCTTCTGGATATAATAGCTTGGCCAACCAAGATCCTAGACTGAGGCATTGCTATGATCTTGTAAGCGCGTCTCTCTCTCTCTCTCTTGTATTGTTCTGTGCCTGCCAACGTGCTTTGCTAGGATTTTCGACCAGTAATCCCTTTGTGCAGACAATGATTTCTACTACTGGCTGCTAAATTAGATATGTAGATGTCATACAAGATATTACCTCGTACCTCCGTTCCTAAATACAAGTATTTCTAGAGATTCCACTATAGGCTACATACGGAGCAAAATGAGTGAATCTACACTCGAAAATGCATCTATATACATATGTATGTGGTCCATACTGGAATCTCTACAAAGACATATATTTAGGAACAGGGGCAGTACATTACACAAAATCGTAGGTGGCATGTAGGAATTCCAGTGCACTACATTAGGCTCCCTTAGAGTGCCTGCTAGTCCAGCATACAGAGTTATGGCTAGTTTATGGTACGCACACAATCGTTAATTGGTGGTTTAAATATGCGCAAGGGATATGCAATGTAGTATCATGTAGAGATGTCTGAAATTAGCCATGTCAACTTGTAGATAGGGTTACAGAATGAAAAAGTACAAGATGTATGTGGCAATTTCATGGAACATCGCAAAAAAGGAGAGGCATCGGTGAGCCTATACAGTGTGCTATGGTACGTCACTCCTCCATTGCAATCATCGTGAAATGTTATTTGTATGCCAGTTTTATTAGCCAAGTTTCTTAGGGACAGTTATTACGAGTTATCCTAAGAAAATAAGCACATGTGAATATAAGCTCCATGTAATAAGCCAACCAGTTCTTTTCATTTCGTTTTCAGCTTATCTTTGGTATGATCAGTGGAAAGTCTAGATTGCATTATATTTTTTTCATTTTGCTGCCCATATGGAAATTAATTTGACTTGCAAACATCACAAATTGAACCCAGTGCAGTAATTAATATGATAGGAAAACAGATCATCACTATTTGCTCAAAATGCAAATACAAAGATACCATCTACTTGGCACAATCTACTTTGGCCAATGTTTTCCATAGAGATCCCATTGCATAATTTAAACGGAGAACGCATGACCCACATTTAAATGAAGAACAATTATTTATTGAAATTCGATGGTCCAAGTGGCTGGTTATTATCGTATAGCAGCACCACCTGAAAGCATCATATAGCAGCAGCAGCTCATAGCAACTCATCATACAACAGCAACAATCTGCAATTCATCATATACCAGTAGCATCTCATAGCAATTCATCATATAGCAGCAGCAGGAGCAGCTCATAGCAATTCATCATATAGCAGCAGGAGCAGCTTGTAGAAACTCATCATATAGCAGCAGCAGCTCATAGCAATTCATCATATAGCAGTAGCAGTAGCAGCTCATAGCAACTCATCATAAAGTAGCAGCAGCTCATAGCAATTCATCATATAGCAGTAGCAGGAGTAGCTCATAGCAATGCATCATATAGCAGCAGCAGAAGCAGCTTGTAGCAATTCATCGTATAGTGGATCAGAATGAAAATTTGGCATAAAATCAGAGGAGATCCTCACCTTGTTGGATGAGCCCATCCTTCAACAGCACCTCAAGGCCATGGCCTGGGAGGAGGGGAGGGGGAATAAGGTGCCTTCTGCCGCAGTGTGGCATCAGGCGTAGTTGTGCAGCGCCCGCCGGAGTAGTGCATTGGATGAACCACAGTGGAGCAGCTGCTGGAGACCATGAGAATGAGGGGCGGCGCCAGAGCGAGGAGCAGCCAGGGAGATTTGCCCCTACCCGCTGGCCATGTAGCCTAGCTGGACATAGCATCATCGAGGACCAGGCCAGATGGGACCAGTGGTGACGGCTCGCTGGAGGAACCCTAGTGCTGCAGGCAGGGGATCGAGGTAGAGGGAAAGGGGAGAGGAGATGCAAGCGGGCAGGGCAATGAGTGCTTGCGTGTTTGTTTTTACTTGAGGGTCAGGTGTGACACGGGCGTCAGCAGTTGCATTTTGAGTGTAATATAGGCAGACAACAGAGTCATTTCACTATTCCCCTTCCCTTCAATTTTTAGTGAGGTTCTACCCGAAACACCCCCCTCCAAAGCGAAATTAGTTAAGACCAAGGCCATAACTCAAAAATGACTTGTTTACATCTTTTATGGATTATTTTGACAATATGCCCTAAAAAGGCGGAATCGAACTGTCCCTTAACCTACAATTCAATTGTGCGTGCAATGATGAATCACTCCTGCCTGCTATCTGTACATTTAGGCATCATCATACATGGCATAACCTAATACATGTGCATTCCATTGTAGAATCTGGAATATGCAATGTTTATGTTAGTTCATATGTTGCACATGATGTTTAAATGCTCCTTAAATCTGGTCAGTCAAGTGATGGTCTTTAAGCCTCCTTCTTCGCTTCTTTTCTTGTATGTAAGATTTGCTCACACATCTGCTCAATTGCTTGTTTGCATCAGCCAACCATACTAGAACTGTTTGCTTTGATTACTTGTTGTTCTTGATGTAACACTCTAACAGAGCTTGTCAACGAGTTAAACACTAAGGGCTATTATAGTGTTGCCTTGTCTAACTCATAGGTGACATAAAGGTTTGGCTATACACTACAGTAGGCTCTCCAAGAGTACCTAGAGATCCAGTTCGAAGGTATGCCTAGTTTTTACATAGTGCAGACATAGTAAATGCTCATTTCATTGTGTGCAAGTGCAAGAGATGCGGCATGTTTCATTATGTGGTGTTGTTTTGTTATAATCTCATCCTTTTGTGTTCACAGACTGGAAAGTATGCATATTTATCTTCCAAGGAGACGAGTAACTAGTTTGTGTCACCTTGCAGAGGGGGTGCAATGAATATAAGATTGAGGATTTCCAAGTACAAGATGTTAGGAAGGAGCCTTGAAAGAGAAGTAGGAGCTGCGCTGAGCTTCTTCAACCTGCTAAGGTAAGTCATTGTATGCAACTCAACAGTTCAATTCCTTGTTTATTTCAGGCATAGTTAATTTTCTCTTTTCAATTGCTTTATTTGTCCTCAGTTAATGAGATGCCCAAATTATCATGCCTGATGTTTGGTACTTGTATCACTATTAGTTGACATAATTAAAGGCCTTACCATTTAATTACTCTGCCGAAGTGTGCCTGAAGCTTTGAAGTCTGTTAACCAACTATTATTGCATGAGGCTCACAATCTAGTTTATACTACGCTAATGATTGCATAGTTTTTCCTGCTGTAGTATGTTTGTATGAAATCCTCTGCTGTTCATTATGCTCCCTAAGACTTTAATTGAGGCACAGAATGGCCAACTGCTTGCTTACTTATACGCAACGTGCTGTCTAAATTTGTAACTTGTTTGTGTTTTTGATTGGGCCCCAACATCATGCTCCTCTGGTGAGCTAAGAGGGATTTCTGTATGCAGGCTGCACAAACTATCTTTTTTATAATTTTTAAAATATCACCTGCTTATGCTTCATGACGTGTAACATTTTTTTTGAAAGTGACGTGTAACATTATTGTTAGTCCTGTTTTGCCATGTAGTACAAAATAGTGTCTTGTTCGCTTCACTGTTGTAACTATATTTTTGCCCTAGTCATGTGTACTTACAGAAACATTTCAGGATGAAGTAACATCAACACAAAGATCTGCGAGTAGTGCAGCATGGCCGTTACCGAATGATTATGGATTGGAATTGGAATGTGTTGATGTTCTCGAGTATCAACTAGAGGTGGCAAGACAACGTGTACATGATTGTGAACGTATAATCAACAAGTTGAGACTGGACATGCAGGTATTAGATGCAGGAGTCAAAAAAATGAAACAAGACACCGAGGTAACCATGAAGGAATTAGAGGTTTTGCAGACTGAAATTTGTGCTATCTAAATTCGGCCAATCCTATTTTCTGAAGAGATTATAGTTCAAATGGAGTTAAGTTGATGCGCGTCCATGATGTATGAGCTGTATTTGCCCAGTGTATGTAATTTGTTGTTTGTGTATGCTTTATTATCACCTGTGCGAACCATAATGCCCAGTGGGTATAATCGGCTGTAATTTCTTTATTGTATAGTGTAGGATTATTCTACCTTTCTATGCCTTGATCTCTTTGTTGTATAGTGTATGCTTTTTAGAGGTGATAGTATTGAGTAGGATAATTCTTTGAATATGCTATATCGTTCAAACGGGGGCCAACTCGCCCGACCATGGCCCTTCACGGGCCGTCGGATCCATGGGCCTTCTACGTCTCGCAAGGTCCATGGGCCTTCTACGTCTCGTAGGATCCATGGGCCTTGTATGTCTCGTAGGATCCATGGGCCTTCTACGTCTCGTAGGATCCATGGGCCGCTGACTCATTTATGGGTCTTGTACGGGCCTTTAATGGGTCGTAGATGGGCCTTTAATGGAAATCGTACGTTTTATGGGCTGACCATAACAGGCCGTTAATAGGCCGTATTTGGTGATGCTATGAAAATGGCCCAACAGACTAACGGTCCACAAACGGGCTGACTGTAACGATAGGCTGAATTTGGCCCACATGCAGAAAATGACAGTAACGGGCCATAAGTAACCGAATGCTGCAAATGAGCCCAAGAATAAATAGGCCCTCAGAAGGCCGAAAGTTAACTTGGGCTGGAAACGGCCCAATGGAATAACGGGCCGTTAATGGGTATAAAGTGATACACTGTTCATTACAGGCCAGTTTCACCACATGGCTTAATGGGTGCAAAGTAATACACTGTTCATTACGGGCCAGTTTCAGCACGGGCCGCTAATGGGCCAAGAGTTACAAAGTGCCTCATATGGGCCGAAAGACGTCATGGGCTATACATGGGCCAGAAGTGAAAATGGGCTGGAATCATATTGGATGGCCCAGATGACACTACTGGGCCTAATTCGGATAGGGAGTAACGGGCCTTGGGTTAGCGTGTTGTAAATGGGCTATATGCGAACAGGTCGTTAACAGGCTTTCCATGGGCCGGCCAGCCAGCTTTTGACCAAGTCAAACGGGTCGGCCTTTTCACAGGAATGGGCCACTGTTGGGCCATGCCACGTGTCGACGTATCATAGGCGCCTTCTGTCCAGTGAGTGGATGACATCTGTCCCAATGATGAGCCAACACGTGTTTCCTCTAGCCAATGATGATTTTACACGTGGAAAATCCCCATTGGTCGGGGCTGTTAACAGGTTATCGGATCCAAAACCCGACCCGATAGCTTAACGGTGTTCCGTTACGGTGGATGCCACGTGTTGGTCACCCTTGACGAAAGCACTTCTGTGACGCGCGATTTATCGTCATGGAAGTGGACACTTCCGTGATGATAATTTTGGTAATGTCATTGAACACTTCTACGACAACACAGGTATGACTATCTTGATTATGTCATAAATTTGTCATGGATGTACATGCATGACAAAAAAATGTGACCTGCTGTGACAAACACGTATCATCACGAAAGTGTATTTTTTTGTAGTGGTGGTGTCTGGGCACGACGAACTTTGGCAATGGTGCAAACTCAGGGAGAACACTTTTATCTTGAAATTTAGTGAGAGATCATCTTCTAATGCTACCGTCAATCAAAGCAAGATAAGATGCATAAAAGATAAACATCACATGCAATCAATATAAGTGATATGATATGGCCATCATTATCTTGTGCTTGTGATCTCCATCTCCGAAGCACCGTCATGATCACCATCATCACCGGCGCGACACCTTGATCTCCATCGTAGCATCGTTGTCATCTCGCCATTATTATGCTTCTACGACTATCGCTACCGCTTAGTGATAAAGTAAAGCATTCAGGGCGATTGCATTGCATACAATAAAGTGACAACCATATGGCTCCTGCCAGTTGCCGATAACTCGGTTACAATACATGATCATCTCATATAATAAAATTTAGCATCATGCTTTGATCATATCACATCACAACATGCCCTGCAAAAACAAGTTAGATGTCCTCTACTTTGTTGTTGCAAGTTTTATGTGGCTGCTACGGGCTGAGCAAGAACCGTACTTACCTACGCATAAAAACCACAACGATAGTTTGTCAAGTTGGTGTTGTTTTAACCTTCACAAGGACCGGGCGTAGCCACACTCGGTTCAACTAAATTTGGAGAAACTGACACCCGCCAGCCACATGTGTGCAAAGCACGTCGGTAGAACCAGTCTCGCGTAAGCGTACGCGTAATGTCAGTCCGGTCCGCTTCATCCAACAATACCGCCGAACCAAAGTATGACATGTTGTTAAGAAGTATGACTTATATCGCCCACAACTCACTTGTGTTCCACTCGTGCATATGACATCTACGCATAAAACCAGGCTCTGATACCACTGTTGGGGAACATAGTAATTTCAAAAAAAATCCTACGCACACGCAAGATCATGGTGATGCATAGCAACGAGAGGGGAGAGTGTTGTCCACGTACCCTCACAGACCGAAAGCGGAAGCGTTAGCACAACGCAGTTGATGTAGTCGTATGTCTTCACAATCCGACCGATCAAGTACCGAATGCACGGCACCTCCGAGTTCAGCACACGTTCAGCCCGATGACGTCCCTCGAACTCCGATCCAGCCGAGTGTTGAGGGAGAGTTTAGTCAGCACGACGGCATGGTGACGATGATGATGTTCTACCGACGCAGGGCTTCGCCTAAGCACCGCTATAGTATTATCGAGGTGGACTATGGTGGAGAGGGGCACAGCTAAAAGATCAAATCAATTGTTGTGTCTCTAGGGTGCCCCCCTGCCCCCGTATAAAAAGGAGCAAGGGGGAGGTGCGGCCGGCCAGGAGGAGGCGCGCCGGGAGGAGTCCTACTCCCACCGGGAGTAGGACTCCCTCCCTTCCATGTTGGATTAGGAGAAGGGGGAAATAGGAGAGAGAGAGAGGAAGGAATGGGGGGCGCTGCCCCCCTCTCCTTGTCCGATTCGGACTAGAGGGGGAGGGGCGCGCGGACCTGCCCTAGCCGCCTCTCCTCTTCTCCACTAAGGCCCACTATGGCCCATTAAGCCCCCGGGAGGTTCCGGTAACCCCTCGGTACTCCGGTAAAATCCCGATTTCACCCGGAACACTTCCGATATCCAAATATAGGCTTCCAATATATCAATCTTCATGTCTCGACCATTTCGAGACTCCTCGTCATGTCTGTGATCATATCCAGGACTCCGAACAATCTTCGGTACATCAAAACTCATAAACTCATAATATAACCGTCATCGAAACTTTAAGCGTGCGGACCCTACGGGTTCGAGAACTATGTAGACATGACCGAGACACGTCTCCAGTCAATAACCAATAGCGGAACCTGGATCCTCATATTGGCTCCCACATATTCTATGAAGATCTTTATCGGTGAGACCGCATAACAATATACGTTGTTCCCTTTGTCATCGGTATGTTACTTGTCCGAGATTCGATCGTCGGTATCTCAATACTTAGTTCAATGTAGTTACCTGCAAGTCTATTTACTCGTTCCGTAATACATCATCCCGCAACTAATTCATTAGTTGCAATGCTTGCAAGGCTTAAGTGATGTGCATTACTGAGTGGGCCCAGATATACCTCTCCGACGATCGGAGTGACAAATCCTAATCTCAAAATACGCCAACCCAACAAGTACCTTTGGAGACACCTGTAGAGCACCTTTATAATCACCCAGTTACGTTGTGACGTTTGGTAGCACACAAAGTGTTCCTCCGGTAAATGGGAGTTGCATAATCTCATAGTCATAGGAACATGTATAAGTCATGAAGAAAGCAATAGCAACATACTAAATGATCGAGTGCTAAGCTAACGGAATGGGTCAAGTCAAGCACATCATTCTCCTAATGATGTGATCCCATTAATCAAATGACAACTCATGTCAATGGCTAGGAAACATAACCATCTTTGATCAACAAGCTAGTCAAGTAGAGGCATACTAGTGACACTCTGTTTGTCTATGTATTCACACAAGTATTATGTTTCCGTTTAATACAATTCTAGCATGAATAATAAACATTTATCATGATATAAGGAAATAAATAATAACTTTATTATTGCCTATAGGGCATATTTCCTTCAGAAACACCCCTGTAACACCGCATTGGTGCAACTTGCCATTGTCAATAGTCATTGACTTAGACCGCCGGGTAATCTGCCTGGCCAAAGTTTCATCCTCAGGCAACTCACCCTGGGTCATATAAGCCAAATATGGAACTATCCAATCAAGAATAGCATGAAGAGCCGCCACCAACTGCGCCTTTGGGTCAGGAACAACAAGAGCTTCTTCCATAGGCAATTTAACCGAAGGGTTATGCAAAATATCTAGGAAAATATTGGGTGGTACCGACTTACGCTGGGACCCCAGCTGGCTTAAAGCATCAGCCACCTCATTTTTCCTACGATCAACATGTTCTACTTGATAGCCCTTTAAATGACCAGCAATAGCATCAACCTCGCGGTGATAAGCCACCATGAGTGGATCCTTGGAATCCCAAGTTCCTGAAACTTGCTAAGCCACCAAATCAGAGTCGCCAAAGCACCTCACTCAGCTTAGATTCATCTCTTTAGCCATCCGAAGGCCATGGATCAAGGCCTCGTACTCAGCTGCATTGTTAGTACAAGGGAACATCAATCTTAAGACATAACAAAATTTATCACCTCGTGGGGAAGTCAAAATAACTCCAGCCCCGAGCCTTCAAACTGCCTAGACCCATCAAAATGAATAGTCCAATATGTGTTATCCAGCTTCTCCTGAGGCATCTGCAGCTCTGTCCAGTAAGTGATGAAATCCACAAGTTCTTGAGATCTGATAGCTGCCCGAGGCATATATTTCAAACCATGGGGTCCAAGCTCAATATCCCACATGGCCACCCGGCCTGTGGCTTATCCGTTTTGGATAATATCCCCTAAAGGAACAGAACTGACCACAGTAATGGGATGGCCAAGGAGATATTGCTTTAACTTACGACTATCCATGAACACTCCATAAACTAGCTTCTGCCAATGTGGGTATCTCTACTTGGATTCGATGAGTACCTCACTGACATAGTAAACCGGCCGTTGAACCGGATGTTGCTTGCCTGATTCTTTTCTTTCGACAACAACCGCTACACTGATGGCTCGGCAACTAGCAGCCACATATAATAGTAAGGGCTCCTTATCAATAGGAGCTGCAAGGATTGGCGGCTCGGCCAACTACTTTTTCAATGCCTCAAACGCCTGATTGGCAGCATCACTGCAGACAAAATGATCTATTTTCTTCATCATCTAATATAGAGGGATAGCCTTTTCGCCTAAACGTCTTATAAACCGGCGTAAAGCCGTAATACAACCCGCCAGATGCTGGACGTCATTAATACACGCCGTTTTTAGCCAAAGAAGTGATAGCCCTTATTTTCTCTAGGTTAGCTTCAATGCCTCTTTCAGAAACCAAAAAACCCAAGAGCTTGCCTGCTGGCACATGAATGACACGCTTAGCCAGGTTAAGCATCATATTATAGACCCGGAGATTGTCAAAGGTCTCTTTCAAATCATTTATAAAGGTCTCTTTCTTTCTGGACTTCACAACAATATCATGCACATAAGCATGAACGTTGCTCCCAATCTGGTCACGAAGGCAATTCTGAACACACCATTGATAAGTCGCCTGGGCACTATTGAGCCCAAAAGGCATAGACACATAACCAAAGGCTCCAAAGGGAGTGATGAAAGATGTCTTCTCCTAGTCCTTAACTGCCATCTTGATCTGATGATAACCAGAATAAGCATCCAGAAAACTCAAACGCTCACAACCTCCCGTAGCATCGATGATCTGATCAATACGAGGGAGAGCAAAAGGGTCTGCCAGACAGGCCTTGTTAACATCTGTGTAATCCACACACATACACCAAGTACCATTCTTATTAAGTACCAGCATCAGGTTAGCCAACCATTCAGGATGAAAAACTTCAATGATGAATCCAGCTGCCAAGAGCCGGGCCACTTCTTCACCAATGGCCTTACGCCTCTCTTCATTAAAACGACGAAGGAATTGCTTGACCGGTTTAAACTTTGGCTCAACATTGAGAGTGTGCTCAGCGAGTTCCCTCGCTACACATGGTATGTCTGAAGGCTTCCATGCAAAGATGTCCCGGTTCTCACAGATGAACTCAATGAGCGCGCTTTCCTATTTCGGATCCATATTAGCACTGATACTGAACTGCTTGGATGAATCGTCAGGAACAAAATCAACTAACTTAGTGTCATCTACCGACTTAAACTTCAATAATGGGTCATGCTCTGTGGTTGGATTTTTCAAATGTGTCATATCGGCCGGGTCAACATTATCTTTGTAGAACTTCAACTCCTTTGCTGCACGAACAGACTCAGCATAAGCAGCATCGCCCTCTTCACACTCCAAAGCTATCTTCATGTTGACGTGTACTGTGATAGTGCCCTTACGACCCGACATCTCAAGCTGCAAATAAACATAACAAGGCAGTGCCATGAATTTAGGATAAGCCGGTCATCCAAACAGGGTGTGATAAGGGCTCTTGATCTTAACTACTTCAAAAGTCAATGTCTCAGCTCTAAAATCATGATCATCCCCAAAAGCCACTTCCAAAGCAATCTTACCCACTGGGTACGCCGACTTACCGGGCACCACCCCATGAAAAACAGTGGAAGACGGCTTAAGATCTTTGTTAGTTAAATTTGTACGGCGAAAAGTATCATAATAAAGGATATTGATGATGCTGCTGTTGGAAATATGCCCTAGAGGCAATAATAAATTAGTTATTATTATATTTCCTTGTTCATGATAATCATTTATTATCCATGCTAGAATTGTATTGATAGGAAACTCAGATACATGTGTGGATACATAGACAACACCATGTCCCTAGTAAGCCTCTAGTTAACTAGCTCGTTGATCAATAGATGGTTATGGTTTCCTAACCATGGACATTGGATGTCGTTGATGACAGGATCACATCATTAGGAGAATGATGTGATGGACAAGACCCAATCCTAAGCCTAGCACAAGATCGTGTAGTTCGTATGCTAAAGCTTTTCTATTGTCAAGTATCATTTCCTTAGACCATGAGATTGTGCAACTCCCGGATACCATAGGAATGCTTTGGGTGTACCAAACATCACAACGTAACTGGGTGGCTATAAAGGTGCACTCCGGGTATCTCTGAAAGTGTCTGTTGGGTTGGCACGAATCGAGACTGGGATTTGTCACTCCGTGAAACGGAGAGGTATCTTTGGGCCCACTCGGTAGGACATCATCATAATGTGCACAATGTGACCAAGGAGTTGATCACGGGATGATGTGTTATGGATCGAGTAAAGAGACTTGCCAGTAATGAGATTGAATGAGGTATCGGGATACCGACGATCGAATCTCAGGCAAGTATCGTACCGATAGACAAAGGGAATTGAATATGGGATTGATTGAATCCTCGACATCGTGGTTCATCCGATGAGATCATCGTGGAACATGTGGGATCCAACATGGGTATCCAGATCCCGCTGTTGTTTATTGGCCAGAGAGTTGTCTCGGTCATGTCTGCATGGTTTCCGAACCCATAGGGTCTACACACTTAAGGTTCGGTGACGCTAGGGTTGTAGAGATATTAGTATGCGGTAAACCGAAAGTTGTTCGGAGTCATGGATGAGATCCCGGACGTCACGAGGAGTTTTGGAATGGTCCGGAGGTAAAGATTTATATATAGGAAGTCCAGTTTCGGCCACCGGGAGAGTTTCGGGAGTCATCGGTATTGTATCGGGACCACCGGAAGGGTCCCGGGGGTCCACCGGGTGGGGCCACCTATCCCGGAGGGCCCCATGGGCTGAAGGGGCATGGGAACCAGCCCCTGGTGGGCTGGTGCGCCCCCCTTGGGCCTCCCATGCGCCTAGAGTTAGAAACCCTAAGGGGTGGGGGCGCCTCCACTTGGCTTGGAGGCCAAGCCAACCCTAGGGCTGCCGCCCCCTCCCTAGATGGGATTGTAACATCCCAAATTTTCAATTTGGAATGTTATACATTAGATCATCATGCATATCATATTTTATTTTGCATTTTGGTTGATCCTAGAAATTCTACGCAACTCAATGACCCACGGAGAGAGTTGGGGATTTCGTTATTTTCATATTTGAGTTCTCTCAAATTTTGAGAATAGGATCATTTGATTTTATTTATGTTATCATCAATTATTTCTACTACAAAAATATGAGAGAGGGAATAAAATGACTTTCCCAAAATAAAGAAATATTGAGGATTTAATAATAAAATCAAATAAGGTTTTATTTCGGAGTTTTTCGGTGTTTTATTTGAATTTAGGAAAAATGTGCGTTTTCCAAAATTGCATTTAGGTCCCAAATAAATGTTCACCTTGTGCGGCTTGATTTTAGAAGCCCGTGAAAATTTATTTCAGAATTTTTGGAGTCCGTTTAGTATTTTTTTTTTCTTCCGAGCGGAATAATTAAAAAAAACCGACTTCACGGGCCGTGTCCGACCTGGACACCGACCGGGAGGCCTTTATAAGCCGAGGCCCGGCCCCGGGGGAAACCCTAGAGCGCCCTAAGCCGCCGCCGCCCTACGAAGCCGCCGCCGCCGACGTCCGCCGCCGCCGTCGCCGGATCTCGCCGCCGGGGTTCGTCGCGCTTCGTTTTCCATGCCAAAAAAAATCGGCGTTCGTCGTTTTTCTTTTTCTCGGATTAAATCCGCGATTTTTCTGATCGCGATTCCTGATCCAATTTTCGTTTTAGTTTAACTTTTCGCTCATTTATCGGAATCAGGCGATTCAAGCGCCTAGGGATTCGTCTCGAAACCCTCTACCCGTTTAACCAACTTAAACAAGATTTTGCTACTATAAAATTTGCCCTAGATCCAGATTACTAGAACTAAGTTGTTTTGTTTCGCCGTTTGATTTTCGTTGCTTCGTTCGATTTGATTCTTTTTGCCAACCGGAGTTCTTAAGTTGAACCTTCTGGTTAGATCTCTTATTTGAGTTTTACCTGTGCATTAGTTGAGTACTTATTGTATGCTTGTTTGTTTGTCTGTGATAGAATACCCGGAGTGCGCCGCCTGTTACTTCGAATCGTTTGGTTTCGCGGATCATCAGCAAGGCAAGTAACACTTTGACCATACCTTTCCTACTACCAAGTTTTATTGCATTAGATCAATCCTCACACATTGCATGACTAGGATCTAATTAAATTATGGGATGGGAAGTAGATGAGGTAGTACCTATTACCTGTTATTGTCAAACCTTTGGGAGTTACTTCTACGTTTGCTTATTATGCCATGCTATGCTAGTAGACGTGGATTGGGTGAGTGATATCCATGACAGATGTGAGTTTCTTAATTAATGGTTTATCTAAGGTGGCAACCTAAACACACATCTAGGTGGATTGAGGCACCTGGGTATTCCAGGACTTGCCTGTTTTCTTTTGGACCGCCACCCAGGCTCAAAGGGATCATGAGACTATTCATACTAGAAACTTTTGTGTGCAGCCACAAGCTATTATGGGCTCTAGCATAGTTGACTAAGTTGTGCGAACTCTTACAGTGGTAGACTAGCATATGTAGGGGATGTAGGTGGTACGGTCTACCCGATCGTAAGGTGCTAGCGCTTTTGAAAGACTATGTCTCGGTCATCCGTCTTCTCAAACACCATGTAGTGCGAGAAACCAAACGGAGGCGATCGAGTCTTGTGGGGAAAAGTGTGCAAACCTCTGCAGAGTGTAATAAACTAATCATGGTTAGCTGTGTCCCCGGTTATGGACATCTTGAGTATCTATTACTTGGATTTTCATGTGAATCTCAACATGTTACTCTAAAATTAATTTTGTTGGGTTATGTTTAATGATGATGCTTAATTGGGATTGAGAATGCTGTCAACCAATCTCAATGTTTAACAACCACCCTGATAGTAATTAAATTTTATTCCTTTGAAGTAGGGAAAAATTGGCTTTCTGCAAAACTGTAACCATAGAGCTTTCCACCAGCCAAATATGCATATAGTATAGCTGTTTCATTCCATTACTCTCTATGTGTTACCTTGCCAGCATATTCCATGTGCTGACCCGTTTCGGGCTGCAACGTTCATGTTGCAGACTTTTTAGACGACGATTTAGGAGTTTAGGTCGTGGTTCTATACTCAGTGATGTCGTTGGAGTTGATGGACTCACTTATCTTCCAAGCCTTCCGCTATTATCGTTATTAGATGGCCTTAAGCCATACTTATTGTAATAAGCTCTCTTTTGAGACACTCGATGTAATAAGTGTGTGATTGCTACTCTGTTATAAATCCTCCGAGTACTGTGTGGTGTCAGCATTACTGATCCAGGGATGACACCGGAGCATAGAGATCAGACTATTTGAGGTCTGGTCGTTACAGAGATGGTATCAGAGCACACGCTGACTGTAGGACACGACCACTAAGCACAAGACCTAGATCACTATTCACTCTCTTCTCTTCTGACCTCTCATCTTTTCTACTCTTTAGGATGGCGGATGCAAGGAGCAAGTTCACGCAGCCAGATGAAGATACACCCTTTGGACGCCACTTGAAGGAAGTCACTAGATACCTGAATATAGGAGTACCAAGCTTCACGGGAACCTACAACGCCACTTTACCTGAAGAAGAGCACTGGATGATTCAAGTTCAAGTACCAGGAAGGACGTTCATGCCAGTCACTGAGCTCATAGAATTTTCTTTTGATGCACCAACTTGGAGTCTAGGAAAGAGCATGGCAGATCACATCACCATGGGACGCATTGGAGAAGTCTACCGCAAGGATCTCAAGGATACTATCTACCAGATTTGTGGGCGCCGAGATGAACACTGGGAGATGATCAGCACCAGGAAGGGTAGATCAATTGCAGCTTTTATCCAGGAGCTAAACCAGCACATTCGACGACAGGAGAACCAGATGTGCGCCGACATGATAGATCTGAAGAAGGCTAAGACTAGAATCAAGGAATTGGAGGAAGAACTTAAGGCTACACGTGAAGATTATGAAGAGGAAATTGAAGTATTGGTGGAGAAGAATGACGACCTAATCAAGAAGATTGGAATATTTATGGGAGGCCCTACGCCAGTAGATGAAGACGATGAACCCAAGGAAATTAGCCCGGAAGACTACATCATCATCGACGGCACCGACTCGGAAGCAGATAGTAGCGATGATGACTATGTTGATGAAGCCGGAGCAGATATCATGGAGTCAACGATCGTAGAATATTTCTAGTAGACCACCTCATCAGTAGTAGTAGTCCACCATGTAAATATAGTAGTCCGAGCACTTTTGCGATAGATAGATCGATTATATGCCCTTGTTTGATTGATTGAAGTGAATTGTTTGTTTTGCCTCATGTGCATACGGGTAGTGTTTTCTCTTTAGACCCCTCTATTCTTATATCTCATCTTTTCTAAACCCTCAGATGCCTCTGAGACGTGACCCCGGATTTGCCTTTCCACCGGAGCTCACCCAGTTGATCCAGCAGCAGAACACATTGATGCAGTTGCTAGTCCAGAATCAGAATCAGGGGAACAACAACAACAACCCACCACCACCACCACCTGTTGACCACTTAGCCCATTTTCTTAGGCTAAATCTGCCGGTGTTTTCCAGTAGCACCGAGCCGATAGTAGCACATGATTTGCTCCGCAAGACAGCTAGGGAGTTGACCACAGCAGGATGCACAGATGCGGAGAAGGTGAAGTTTGCCGCACATCATCTAGAAGGACCCGCAGCATCATGGTGGGAGAATTTCACAGCCACTTTCCCAGTCGACACTATCACATGGGACCAGTTTCAGCAGGCTTTTCGTACTGCACACGTTTCAGCAGGAGCTATGGCCATGAAGAAGCGTGAGTTTCGCAACTTGCGCCAAGGAGGAAGGACAGTTGGCCAGTATGTGGAGGAATTTAGTAAGCTAGCACATTATGCCCCAGATGACGTCGCTACGGATGCAGCTAAGCAGGAGAAGTTTCTGGAAGGACTGAACGATGAGTTGAGCATGCGGTTGATGGTAGCAACCTTCAACAACTACCAGGAGTTGGTAGATCGTGCTCTTATGATTGAAGGGCAGCAGCAGTAAAATTGAGAATCGCAAGAAGAAATATGGACAAGGAAAGTACAATTCAGGAGCTCAGCAGAAGCCACGTTTTACCCCTAGACCGGGAGGACATTTTTAGCATACCCATGGAGTAGGTAGCACGCACAATCACAATGGCACCAAAAATGGAAATAGCAATGGAAGTTCTGGGAAGAAGCCGAACCCTTTCAATAGGGGATAGGTGAACCACGTTAGCGTGGAGGAGGTTGAAGCTCAGCCCGATGCAGTAATAGGTAAGTTTTTGGTTAAGTCATTTACCGCACTCGTTCTTTTTGATACTGGTGCATCGCATTCATACATCTCAAGGGGATTTGTGGATAAGTATAACCTACCAACCCAAGCCCTTAGGTCACCCATGTTAGTAACCTCGCCCGGAGCAGAGTATGTGGCTAGTCTATGGTGTGATCGGTTACCATTAATGATTGGTAACTATGTTTCTCCCTCAGACCTAATAGTATTGGAATCCCAAGGATTGGATGTGATATTAGGCATGGATTGGTTATCAAAGTATGAAGGGAATATTGAGTGTGCTAGTAAGTCAATTTTGCTTACCACCCCAGAAGGGAGAAGGATCAAGTATGTATCCTGGCATGTGCCAAAGAGGACTCAAGTAAATTGCCTAACAGGAGTTGTGCAGGAGGAAGTACCAGTGGTAAGGGATTTCCCTGATGTATTTCCAGAGGAGTTGCCAGGCATGCCACCGGATAGAGATATTGAGTTTTTGATTGAGCTATTGCCAGGCATAGGGCCAATATCAAAGAGACCATATAGGATGCCAGCAAAGGATTTGGTGGAAATTAAGAAGCAGATTAAGGAGTTATTGGATAAAGGATATATTCGCCCAAGTTCTTCTCCTTGGGGATCGCCAGTACTTCTAGTGGAGAAGAAGGATGGATCGTTAAGGATGGTTGTTGATTATCGAGGATTGAATGAAGTAACAATCAAGAACAAGTACCCACTAACAATGATCAACGATTTGTTTGATTGATTGCAAGGAGCTAAGGTATTTTCCAAGATCGATCTGCGATCAGGATACCACCAGTTGAAGATTCAAGAACAGGATATTCCTAAGACAGCTTTTACCACCAGGTATGGGCTGTATGAGTATACCGTTATGTCATTTGGTCTGACTAACACACCTGCCTATTTTATGAACATGATGAACAAAGTGTTTATGGAGTTTTTGGATAAGTTCGTCGTAGTGTTCATTGATGATATCCTGGTTTATTCGAAGAATAAAGAGGAACATAAGGAGCATTTGCGTTTGGTACTTGGAAAGCTCAGAGAACATCAATTATATGCCAAGTTCAGCAAATGTGAGTTTTGGTTGAAGGAAGTAGGATTCCTCGGACACGTTATATCTGGAGAAGGTATAGTAGTAGATCCCGCTAAAGTTGAAACCGTGACCAAGTGGGAAGCCCCAACAACAGTTGGAGAGATCCGGAGTTTTCTTGGACTCGCAGGATACTACCGGAGATTTATTGAGAATTTCTCAAAGATTGCGAAGCCTATGACGGAATTGCTAAAGAAAGATACTAAGTTCATATGGACGGAGGAATGTGAGGCTAGTTTCCAGGAGTTGAAGAAATGCTTAGTTACCTCACCAGTATTGATTTTGCTGGACTAGACCAAGGATTATGAGGTGTATTGCGACGCTTCACGTCGAGGACTTGGAGCAGTGCTTATGCAGGAAAGGAGAGTTGTTTCATATGCCTCAAGACAACTGAAACCTCATGAGTTGAATTATGCCACGCATGATTTGGAGTTAGCAGCCGTAGTGCATGCATTGAAGACATGGAGACATTTTCTGATTGGAAATCATTGTGAGGTGTACACGGATTATAAGAGTTTGAAGTACATCTTCACGCAGAAGGAGTTGAATCTCAGACAAAGGAGATGGTTGGAGCTTATCAAAGATTATGATATGAAATTGCATTATCACCCCGGAAAGGCTAATGTAGTAGTTGACGCATTAAGCCGTAAGAGCCATGTCAATACATTAATGACGGGAGAAATACCAAGGGAGTTAGCCGAAAATCTTCGTGAACTATGTTTGGAAATAGTTCCTAGAGGTTATGGAGATTCACTCAACCTTGATGGATAAAATCAGGGAAGCTTAGAAAGCTGACAAAGAGATTGCCACTATAAAGGAGAAACTGAGCAAAGGAAAAGCTAAGGGATTTCGTGAGGATGAACACGATACCCTATGGTTTGAAGACCGCGTTTATGTGCCCAATGACCCGGAGATCAGGAACTTGATTTTGCAAGAGGCACACGACTCACCGTATTCGATTCACCCAGGAAATACCAAGATGTATTTGGATTTGAAAGACATTTTCTGGTGGACCGGAATGAAGAAGGATATTGCGGAATATGTAGCAGTTTGTGATGTATGTCAGAGAGTAAAGGCAGAGCATCAGAAGCCAGCAGGATTGTTACAACCATTGCCGATACCCGAATGGAAGTGGGATAAGCTAGGGCATGGATTTTATCACGGAATTGCCCAGGACTCGTTCAGGCTATGACTCGATTTGGGTTGTAGTTGATCGATTGACGAAAGTAGCTCATTTCATCCCAGTAAAGACCACTTACACCAGTGCTAAGTTGGCAAAGATATACATGACCAGGAGCGTATGTCTGCATGGAGTTCCAAGGAGTATCGTATCAGATAGAGGAACCCAATTTACCACAAAGTTCTGGAAGCAGTTGCACGAAACTTTGGGTAGCAGGCTAGAATTCAGTACAGCTTTTCATCCACAGACAGATGGACAGACTGAGAGAGTCAATCAGATTTTGGAGGATATGCTGAGAGCTTGTGCGCTAGATTATGGATCTAGTTGGGACGATAATTTGCCATATGCAGAGTTCTCTTACAACAACAATTACCAAACCAGTTTAAAGATGGCCCCTTTCGAAGCTTTGTACGGAAGGAGGTGCAGGACACCGCTGTCATGGGACGAAGTTGGAGACCGCCAGTTGTTTGGTCCTGACTTGATTAAAGAGTCTGAACAGAAGGTGAAATTGATTCGCGATAGGCTCAGGATAGCCCAGTCCAGACAAAAAAGTTATGCAGATTCTAAACGCAAGGAGACAGTTTACGAAGTGGGAGACAGAGCTTATCTTCGAGTATCTCCACTTCGGGGAACAAAGCGTTTTGGAGTTAAGGGAAAATTAGCGCCACGATTTGTAGGACCATATCGAGTTTTGGAGCGTATGGGAGAAGTGGCCTACAAGTTGGAATTGCCCGAAGGACTGTCAGGAGTTCATGATGTGTTCCACGTTTCTCAGCTAAAGAAATGTCACGCGGAGATGGCTGACATACCCTTGAGAGACACATTGCCTTTGGAAACTATTCAGTTGGATAACGATTTGACCTACGAGGAGAAACCAATTAAGATCCTCGAGTTTGCCAACCGAGTTACTCGCAGCAAGGTTATCAAGTTTTGCAAAGTTCAGTGGAGCCACCACACGGAGGATGAAGCCACCTGGGAACGAGAGGAGGATTTGCTCAAAGACCACCCTCACCTATTTTCTAGCCAACCCGAATCTCGAGGGCGAGATTCATCTTAAGGGGGGTAGGTTTGTAACATCCCAAATTTTCAATTTGGAATGTTATACATTAGATCATCATGCATATCATATTTTATTTTGCATTTTGGTTGATCCTAGAAATTCTACGCAACTCAATGACCCACGGAGAGAGTTGGGGATTTCGTTATTTTCATATTTGAGTTCTCTCAAATTTTGAGAATAGGATCATTTGATTTTATTTATTTTATCATCAATTATTTCTACTACAAAAATATGAGAGAGGGAATAAAATGACTTTCCCAAAATAAAGAAATATTGAGGATTTAATAATAAAATCAAATAAGATTTTATTTCGGAGTTTTTCGGTGTTTTATTTGAATTTAGGAAAAATGTGCGTTTTTCAAAATTGCATTTAGGTCCCAAATAAATGTTCACCTTGTGCGGATTGATTTTAGAAGCCCGTGAAAATTTATTTCGGAATTTTTGGAGTCCGTTTAGTATTTCTATTTATTTTTCTTCCGAGCGGAATAATTAAAAAAACGAACCGACTTAACGGGCCGTGTCCGACCTGGACACCGACCGGGAGGCCTTTATAAGCCGAGGCCCGGCCCTGGGGGAAACCCTAGAGCGCCCTAAGCCGCCGCCGCCCTAAGAAGCCGACGTCGCCGGATCTCGCCGCCGAGGTTCGTCGCACCTCGTTTTCCGTGCCGAAAAAATCGGTGTTCGTCGTTTTTCTTTTTCTCGGATTAAATCCGCGATTTTTCTGATCGCGATTCCTGATCTGATTTTCGTTTTAGTTTAACTTTTTGCTCGTTTATCGGAATCAGGCGATTCAAGCGCCTAGGGATTCGTCTCGAAACCCTCTACCAATTTAACCAACTTAAACAAGATTTTGCTAATGTAAAATTTTCCCTAGATCCAGATTACTAGAAGGAAGTTGTTTTCTTTCGTCGTTTGATTTTCGTTGCTTCGTTCGATTTGATTCTTTTTGCCAACCGGAGTTCTTAAGTTGAACCTTCTGGTTAGATCTCTTATTTGAGTTTTACCTGTGCATTAGTTGAGTACTTATTGTATGCTTGTTTGTTTGTCTGCGATAGAATACCCGGAGTGCGCCGCCTCTTACTTCGAATCGTTAGGTTTCACGGATCATCAGCAAGGCAAGTAACACTTTGATCATACCTTTCCTACTACCCAGTTTTATTGCATTAGATCAATCCTCACACATTGCATGATTAGGATCTAATTAAATTGTGGGATGGGAAGTAGATGAGGTAGTACCTATTACCTGTTATTGTCAAACCTTTGGGAGTTACTTCTACGTTTGCTTATTATGCCATGCTATCCTAGTAGACGTGGATTGGGTGAGTGATATCCATGACAGATGTGAGTTTCTTAATTAATGGTTTATCTAAGGTGGCAACTTAAACACACATCTGGGTGGATTGAGGCACCTGGGTATTCCAGGACTTGCCTGTTTTCTTTTGGACCGCCACCCAGGCTCAAAGGGATCATGAGACTGTTCATACTAGAAACTTCCGTGTGCAGCCAGAAGCTATTATGGGCTCTAGCATAGTTGACTAAGTTGTGCGAACTCTTACAGTGGTAGACTAGAAGATGTAGGGGATGTAGGTGGTACGGTCTACTCGATTGTAAGGTGCTAGCGCTTCTGAAAGACTATGTCTCGGTCATCCGTCTTCTCAAACACCATGTAGTGCGAGAAACCAAACGGAGGCGATCGAGTCTTGTGGGGGAAAGTGCGCAAACCTCTGCAGAGTGTAATAAACTAATCATGGTTAGCCGTGTCCCCGGTTATGGACATCTTGAGTATCTAGTACTTGGATTTTCATGTGAATCTCAACATGTTACTGTAAAATTAATTTTGTTGGGTTATGTTTAATGATGATGCTTAATTGGGATTGAGAATGCTATCAACCATTCTCAATGTTTAACAACCACCATGATAGTAATTAAATTTTATTCCTTTGAAGTAGGGAAAAATTGGCTTTCCGCAAAACTGTAACCATAGAGCTTCCCACCAGCCAAATATGCATATAGTATAGTTGTTTCATTCCATTACTCTCTATGTGTTACCTTGCCAGCATATTCCATGTGCTGACCCGTTTCGGGCTGCAACATTAATGTTGCAGACTTTTCAGACGACGATTAAGGAGTTTAGGTCATGGTTCTATACTCAGTGATGCCGTTGGAGTTGATGGACTCACTTATCTTCCAAGCCTTCCGCTGTTATCGTTATTAGATGGCCTTAAGCCATACTTATTGTAATAAGCTCTCTTTTGAGACACTCGATGTAATAAGTGTGTGATTGCTACTCTGTTATAAATCCTCCGAGTACTGTGTGGTGTCAGCATTACTGATCCAGGGATGACACCGGAGCATAGAGATCAGACTGTTTGAGGTCTGGTCGCTACAGGGATTTACAAGGGGCCGGCGCCCACCCTAGGCCCCTATATATAGTGGAGGGGAGGGAGGGCAGCCACACCTGAAGCCCTGGCGCCTCTCTCCCTCCCGTGACACCTCTTCCTCCCCGCTTGTGCTTGGCAAAGCACAGTCGAGATCCCGCTACTTCCACCACCACGCCGTCGTGCTGCTGGATCTCCATCAACCTCTCCTTCCCTTGCTGGATCAAGGAGGAGACGTCTCTCCCAACTGTATGTGTGTTGAACGCGGAGGTGCCGTCCGTTCGGCGCTAGGATCATCGCTGATTTGGATCACGACGAGCATGACTCCATCAACCCCGTTCTCTTCAACGCTTCCGCTCGCGATCTACAAGGGTATGTAGATGCACTCCCCTCTCCCTCGTTGCTAGATGACTCCATAGATTGATCTTGGTGATGCATAGAAAATTTTAAATTTCTGCTACAATCCCCAACAGCTGCCTCCGTCCATAAGTACTTTAGTAAACTTGTACCCTCAGACCTAATGCGCAACCACCAAAGGCAGTTGACCCGGCTTGTCAACCTGGGGCGGGTGATCCTCACGGCTCCATACAATAGGTTGTTCAAACCATCGCAAGTATCGAGGGACTGCCGGCTCAACCGCGTTCACCGCCCACTTATGAATCTTCTGATCTCATTTGCACAAGCTCGTTGTAAACACATGATACTGATCACTATTCAGTTGTTTCGGATTGCTCTGATAACTAGACTGCTGCTGCTAATTCCCTTGACCAGATTGCTGATTAAAACCACCTTGTTTGCCTTGGCCCTGAAAAACCAGAGCTTGAGCCGCCACCCCCAAAGCCAGGTCCGTGAGAGCCGGATCCTGAGCCGCCATTCGGGCCATGATTATTCTGGAAAAAACTGGAATTTATGTACACCCTCATGATGAAGCAATCCTTTCATAGGTGACTGGTCGGCTTCTCCTGCGTACCGTGCTTCGGGCAAGGTTGATTCATCATCGCCTCAAGGTTGAACTTTGGCCCGCCAAACTGGGGCACTGATGACTTCCCCTTACGATGCTGATTATTATTCTGTGTATTGGTGTTAGCCACAAAATCTCAAACACCGTCGGCTTTGCGCTTACCATTGCCACCTTGACCCGCCACATTATGTTGTTGTCCCTTTGCATTGTCACTCTTCTTTCCCTTGCCAACTTTCTCCTCATCAGACTCGGGGTCCTTGGTGTTATCAGAGTCAGCGTATTCAACGAGAGCCGCCATGAGCTCTCCCATATCATTGAAGTGGTGCTTAAGCCGCCCCAGCTTCTGCTTAAGGGGAAGAAAACGACAAATCTTTTCCAACAGTAGGACGACTGAACCGGCGTTGATACTGTTCGATGAGTGTATAACAGCCGAGATCCGGCGCACCAAATTGGTTGTGGACTCGCCCTCACCCTTGAAGCAAGAGTCTAAATCAAGAATAAACATAGGCTACTTGCATGTGTCTTTGAAATTTTGAATAAAATGTGACTTCAATTCAGCCCATGATCTGATGGAGTTAGGGGGCAATCCTTTTATCCAAGTGTGTGCCGTCCCATCCAACATCATGGTGAAGTATTTAGCACACGCAGCATCACTAACATCCAACATCTCCATGGCCATCTCATAACTCTCAATCCAGTCCTCCGGGGGCTGATCCGTAGTGTAATTAGGCACCTTGCGGGGGCCCTTAAAATCCTTAGGCAAGCGCTTGTTGCGTAGATCCGGTACTAAACATGTCACACCAATGGTTCTGGAGGTCACCCTGCCTCCATGAACACCATTGGGTAAGCCGGAGATTGTTGTTGAGCCGCCAACCGAGCCGCCAGTTCAGCCTCCCGACGCGCCCTGCCCTGATCCACCAAAGCACGAGCATCATTACCAACACACGGCGGGTCATGCCTACGAGGCGGGTTATGGTGCCGCTCACTGCTTGAAACTGCTGGAGAATCAATATGCCTGCTATAATTCCGACTTGGACGCGGGGTTGAATGAATCCACTCACGGCTGTATGAGTAAGCCGCCTGTTGAGCCACCACTGTCTGAAGAAGCTCTCCAGCCCTCCGTATCTCTATCGCGGCTGGAGATTCGCCTTCAACAGGGAGAGCCGCCAATCGCGTAGCTGCAACAATCATATTGTCCAGAGGATTAGAATAATGACCCGATGGTGTCGGAACATGCTGAGGTGGAGTGAAATTCAACCGAGGCGGGTCTACAGCATGTGGTTGAACCGGCGCTCCGGTCACAGGTGCCTCAACAACCCGGTTTACCACGGGCGGGCCACTAGTTCCTGTTCCAGGTGTATTGAAAAGGTTCCTAGCTTCAAACTCTATGGGTAGACGGGTCTAATGCCTCCTCCTCATAATGGCGTTTGAAGCGTTCTGATCCAAGGTAAGCCGAAACGACTCCGCCTGAATCCATTGTGCCTGGGCGTCCCAACTCGCTCATTCGTTGCCATCCTAGCATTCTCAACATTGAATTCCTCCTTCGCTTGAGCTACCTCATCTCGCAATTTTGCAACATCCACCTTCTGATGTGCTTGATTCTCTGGTGTCACCTCTGCGGCCAATAAGGTCGCTAAAGCCTCTAAGAGCTCAGACAATACTTGAGCCGGCGGGCACGTAGAGTCGCTAGCACTAGCCATCGCAGCTATTGAACTGGAGGTCATAGCCACAGCAGTCGTCGAACCGAGCACCGGTTGTGTGCCGGCCATGAAGATCCCAACCCTGTTCGGCGGAACATAGGGGTCCGAAATACTGTCACCATTGGAACAGCCCCCAAGCCTGCCATCCTGTAGTTGATACATTGAATCGGTCTCTATAGTTGAAGACTCACCATCAGAATAGATTACCGTCTCTCCCCTGGACATAGATCCTTCCTCAAGATCCGCCCCATGGGTGAAACCAACAAAGGCATGCTTCGCAACGGCTTGAACCTTGGCAGGTCGTGCATGCTGATCCATCTCGACGATATCGGTGCAGGTGTCCGGCTCAGGCTCTGACTCGCCGATCTTACCGATGAAGACATGGATTCCGTTGAAGGGGACCCGGTACCTGTACTCGATTGAGCCGGTGTCGGGGCCCCAGCCTACGTTGTTGATGTAGAGCTTGCCGCGGCGGATTTTAGTCATCCGGCCGACGGCGTATCCCTTGATCCCTGCGAAGCTGCCCTTCAAGAACTCGAAACCACCGTGTGCTAGCCCCACGGTGGGCACCAACTGTCATAGACTTAACACGGCAGATGCCCTAGCAAAAGTACTTAGGTGTGGAGCCATAGCAGCTAGGTTAGCTTGAAGGGGTTAAACGAGACAACGGGCACAGAGAGTTTACCCAGGTTCGGCCTCTCTCAATGAGGTAAAAGCCTACTCCTGCTTTAGGTTGTATTGCTTGAGTTTCGATTACCAGGGAGCGAATACGCTTGACCTAGTTCTCGATTAGTTGTTTCTTTAGTTAACCCGCCGCCGGGTCACCCCTTTATATACAGGTTGATGCCCTGCGGCTTACAGAGTCCCGACCGGCTCATACACAACGTGTCCGGCTCGGTAACTAACTAAGCTTGCCTTACAATACAAGTTAAACATATGGGGGCTCACACCCGCGGGCCTCAAGTCATCCCCGGGTCTTGGGCCTTCAATAAGCTTGCTCTATGAACCGCCATCTTCATCTCTTCTTGGGCCTCTTCATCTTAAGCCGCCGGTGGCATGACCCGGCCCCTCCTGGGCGGGTCATACCCCATAGTTATATCCCCAACAGCGCCCAACCAGCCGACCCATTTGGTCCATCCCAGCCGAATTTTATGCAAAGAAACATGTTTTCGCAAAATAAAGCTAGAATTTAGGACTAGCCGCCATAGTTCATGTCAGCATATGTGTCAGCAGCCGGCATACATGCCAGCCTACAAAAAGTTGCCACTCTCGGCCATAGTACATGTTGGCATACTTGTGAACGGTCGGCATACATGCCAGCATACAAAAAAATGCCTCTCTTGGTCATAGTTCACGCATTTCGATTGTAGTTCATGTCGGCATACAAAATGATAGCGTCTCGGTCATAGTTCATCCATCACGCTGGAGTATCTCCTTTTTCCTCTTCTCAAACCAAACCTTTTTTCTTGAGGACGCCTTCCTCAATTCAATCGATATGATCTCCACTTCCTTCGACATTAGTGTGAGCTTCACCTCATTTTATTTTGTCTGGGGAATGCTCTCCTCGATCTTGAGCTTCTTATTTTGCACGCTCTACTCAACA
The DNA here is from genome assembly GCF_003073215.2 of Triticum urartu. NCBI lineage: Eukaryota > Viridiplantae > Streptophyta > Magnoliopsida > Poales > Poaceae > Triticum > Triticum urartu. The sequence goes on from NC_053024.1 coordinate 116,897,597, forward strand.
TCAAGCTTCTTCTTGTGCACGCTCTACTCGATCTCGAGCTTCTTCTTTTGCACACTCTACTCGATCTCGAGCTTCTTCTTTCGCACACTCTACTCGATCTCAAGCTTCTCCTTTTGTACATCTAAGTAGGTCTTCATTTGTGCCTCTTTATCTTGGTGCTTCGTCTCCTCCCTTGCTTCCTTTTGGGTCATGAACCCCTTCAAAGTTTCTTGTAAGGAAAGTGTTGCCGCATCACGCTTCACATCCACCTTGGAGTTTCTCTTCTCCATTGGCCGCTTATCACCTTCATTAGGCTCAGCGACCGCTAATGTCCCCCCTCCATTCTTTTGGGAGGTACACAACTTGTTGCACTCTAGTTGGATGAAGGTCCATCTCTTTTGAACCAACACATAGCAACGTGTACTCTCAAACTTGTAGGTCTCGAACTTCCTACGTTCATGGAAGTATGTATGGACCCTCTTCTAAAATGTTGTGTCTTTTTGCTCGACATCGGTCTTGGGATCCTGTCCAATTTTCATCCATGCTTCACAAATCAACTTGTCCTCATCCTTGGTGTATCCTCCTGTTTGGATGCTTTGCTGCCTCCTTTGTGCATTTTCTTGTCGAGATAGCTCATCATGGAACAATGGTTCATCATTGGTCTCCACACCATCTTCATGCCCTTGGTTATCGTGAACATCGGTGTCTTCTTGCCCTTCTGTGTACTGGTCGCGGCCGCCTTGGCTTTGGGTCTCATCGGCATCGTACACTTGGCCACCCTCTTAGATAATGTCCTCCATGAATTTGGTGTAGTAGGTCGAGTCTTCATGAGTCGGCGTTGGGGTCAGTGTTTCATCGAACAGCTACCGATCATTGGGAAAGTTGCCCGTAGGGATCTCCCACGGACGCTTCCTTTGCTAGTGGATTGGCAGGCCATAGGTATGGCGTTGAGGTTGAGAGTCTCCACCACGAGGAATGTGATACGGATCATCCCACGATCATCCCCATGGACGCACCTACACCGCCAACATCTCCACTTGGCCAAATGACAAGAGCCCGAGCCAAGGCTATCGAGGATCAGGTGAACTCACTCCTCTCCGAACTTCCACTTTCTATGCATGAGACCTGGCTACTACCTCAAGCGGAAACCCTATGTGTGATCAGGTACTTGCAAGGAAACCAAGGATCTGCTACGCTCAATGGACAAAATGGTGCGGACGACAAGTTCATTGGACAAGAGGAAGGAAAGCTCGAAGCTCCCAGGCTACGGACGACCGGCGAGCCCCGGATGTCCGACAACCTCCAGGCTCCGGACGTCCGGCCCGCACCGGACGACCGAAACATCCACACCTGAGCCGAATCTATGGATTTCCGGAGATCCCCGTACGACTGGCGCCCTAGACGTCCGACCCCGACCGGGTGTCTGATCGAAGTCCACCCGAGCCGAATCTACGGACGTCCAGCGAGCCACGGACGTGCGGACCCTCGCGAGCCTCCGGACGACCGGTGACCTCCGAACGTCCGACTCCTGTGCGTTGTTATGTGTTGGGCCGCAGCCCATGTACCCCCACTTCGCCCCCTTTTGCACTAAGACTATACATAGACCTCCTCCTCCTAGATAGGGTTAGCAAAGGTTTAGCTCATTTTTGTGTCAAAGCTTTGCTCATCCACTTGGATACCTTCTCCTCGGAGATTCGAGCCTCCTCTGGAGAAGATCCCCCAAGCAGATTCAAGACCCCTTTTAGGGAAGAACTCAAGACCTCCTCACGGAGAAGATTGTGCTACTTGTATCGTCCTTAGTTGGCTTTGGATCTTGTACCTCCTTTTGTGTTACAAGGATCTAGCGCATGTGTAACCGTTCCTGTTGGTTTGAGTGATTCTCTCCTCGTTTTCCCCTCGTGTATCCCCTCATTTTCCCCTCGTGTTCTTCATGTTCTTCGCGGGATCCGTTCTTTTCGTGAAAGATCGGCTGATTAGGGTTCCACCCTACATCATCTTGGCATCTAGAGCCACGTTGATCACGATTACGGAGCCTCCTCGTTGTGTTTCTAGCCTTGTTTTGTTGTGTTCTTCCCGAATTTTGAAAATTCCCCACAAAAATAGCCCCAATTTTTTTTGTGATTTGTTGGTGTGATGAAATTTTGTTGGATTTGATCCATGAATTTGCTTTGCGTTGAGTAGATCTAGCTTCCCCCCCACCCTTTCCCCTCCATTCCCATCCACAAAATCGCACGGATTCGACGATTTTCGTCCTCCCCATCATGAACCATAGTTGTTCTTCCCGTGCCCGAAAATCGCCCAGGCACCGGATATCCGACCGCCTCCGGATGTCCGACGACCGGACGACCGGCCCGTACCGGACGTCCGACGATCCCTGACGAAACTAATTTTTTTCAGTTTTGATCACCACCACCGCCCTCCTTCCGCATACGCACTACCACCACTCTTTACACCAACATCCACTTCTGCATACCACCACCATTGCTTACCCGTTTCACCCTCGGACTCATGTTGCCACTTCGAGATTTGAGAATTTGAGTTGCGGTTCCGTGTCCTATTGTGTTTCCGCTATTTAGGTACGGTTCGGCATCAACATCACCGCCGCTCATCTTCGCCATGGACGCGTCATCAACAATGACCACCTCGACGACATCTTGGTCTTCATGCAAACCTTTTGACACCATACCATAAGCAAGAAACGGTAACCTCATCTTGGTATTGGATACATCATTCTTGCCATTACATTGATAGCCATCATAGCCTTACTCCTTTGCATCGCTTACCCATCGAGACTAGCCATTCAGTATTGCCGGCAACGAGACTTGTGCAGATTAGTGATCATACTCCCCATAGCATACATACATCATTGGTGCATATCTTGGTATCATCTTTTGTGTCACAAAGTTGTCATCGCATACACAATTGCTACCTTGGTTCGTCAAGCATTGCACGAGAAAAGAGCTCAAACAAGCAAGAGCCAAAGAAGCTTTTAAGCAAAAGGAAAAGATAAGCAAAAAAGCTTTTAAGCAAGAACCATAGAATCATACAAACATTAAGATTGTCATACTCAATCATCTTAGATCATACCATTGAGATACCATACATAGAGCATACTTGGGATAGAAGTCGTTGCATTTTTGCTTAGTAGGTTGTGCACAAGTCTTGTATCCGCCTATTGTGCAATCGTGCTAGCGTCTCTCTAGAGTTGTGCAACAATAGCATTCTTGTGGACTCCACATTTTGGCTCATCCTTGGTTGCCCGACCCCACTTATCTTCTTGTGTGTGTATTTCCGTGTACCACATTTTGCTTGGTCTACTTGTTGCATTGCATACTTGCGAATCTTTTCCAACATTATTGAAGCTCAATTACAAATTTCATCAAATTTTGTGCCATCATCCTAACCAAGCTCCATCGTAAGCTTTTACTTGTGTAGGTGTGAGAAACCGACAAGAATTGGTACCAATTGTGCTATTTGCTTGTTCTACATTGGAGTGATCATAGATCCACTTTCAACTTTGGTCAAGGTACATTTGGTATACGTTCTTCTCTTTCTCCAACTCACATATTTTCCTTGGAATGATGGATAGGCCAAGTACTTCTACCAACCCACTCTTCATCCAGCAAGACGGCGACATGAACTCCTATGTCACCAAGAAACACCTCTTTGGTGCACAACATGCTTTGCGTCAAGAGCAACAAGAAATGAGTGAACGCATCGACAATCTTGACACCGACTTGCGACTCTCCGAGCAACGTACAAGAGACTACTTCGACCACAATATCGACACCAACAAGCAAGAGAATGACGCAAGAACGGATGAGATCCGTGCTTTGTTGCTCAACCGTTCTTCCTCCACTTCGTCCTCGTCAAGAAGGAGCTGTTCAAGTCGACACTCCAACTTCATGCTCTCCGGCTCAAGTACACCGACATCAAATACTCTTCAATGTGCCATGCGCAACGATCGTCAAGCAAGCCTCAATCCTCTACGTGACACCGACTCCCACGAGCAACGACAACGTCAAACTGAAGTAGATTTTTCGCTAGCACGTGAACGGCAACGACAACGCCAACATGAAGAGGAAGAGAGAGAGTGTATACACCAAGATGCACAAGATGTCGAGGCACAACGTCAAGAGCAACAATTGCGAGAAGCTCAAGCACTTGAGGCGCAACGAGCCCTACGTGATGCAAGTCAAGCCATTGCTACCCGAGGCCGACAAGCTCGTGAGCAACAAGAAGCACTTCACGAAGAATTCCAAGAGCGGATCTATCAATCACGCTTAAATCGCCAAGCTCCTCGTCAAGATAGCCAAGCGCCTCGTCAAGATCGACAAGCGCCTCCCCAAGCTTGCCAACAACCCCAAGCTCGACAAGCACATCAAGTTCATCAAGAACAAGATGACATCCGAGATCTTCAACGACAAGAGCAAGTGTGAGAGACGATCCTCCTCGTCACGGACATCATCATCCACGACCCGAACGCAATGAAGAGCAATGCTACAGCAACCTCAAATTCACCATGCCAAAGTTCATCGAAAGCAATGATCTTGAGGAGTACCTTTCATGGGCATTGAAGGACGACAAAATCATTCATTTGCACAACTATGAAGAAGAGAAGAATATCACGATGGCATCCCTTGAATTCCTAGACTACGTCCTCATTTGGTGGGAACAAGTCATTGAGCGCTGAGAGGAAAGAGGTGAACCACCCATCACTACTTGGGTGCAAATGAAAGATGTCATGAGAGCACGCTTCGTGCCCACCTACTACAACCGCGAACTCTTCAAGAAACTTCAACTACTCAAGCAAGGAACCAAGAGCGTTGAAGAATACTACAAGGAGATGGAGATTGCCATGATAAGAGCAAATGTCACGGAAGATGATGAGCAAACTATGGCACGTTTCTTGAATGGACTCAATCATCCTATCAAGAAGACCGCCGACTTCCAAACATACTCGAACCTCATCGAGCTAGTGCATCAAGCTACCAAAGCAGAACGTCAAGTACAAGATGACTTCAAATATGCCAAGTTCTCGTCCAAGTCATACGGCTCCTCCAACAACCAAGCTTCAACGACTCTAACACCTTCTACATCAACCAAGCCTTCTACAAGCAACGTCGACAAGTTGAGTTACAAGAAAGCTTCGTCAACTCCAAGTCATCCTACTTCAAGCAACTTCAAGCCGAGAGCTTCATCATCATCTACCCCAACTGATGAGACCGTCAAGACAAGTTCCATCAAATGCTTCACATGCGGAGGCCGTGGCCACAAGTCATTCGGGTGCACCAGTAAGAGGACCATGATCCTCAACGACGACGATACTTATGACTCAATGAGAGAAGGAGAAATGGAAACCCTTGAGCAAGTGGACATACACCGGCAAGTGAACGATGAAGAAAAACAAGTCTTTTGCGATGAAGACTCAAGTCCCGCTCTTGTTGTCTCCAAGGTCTTGACTCTTCAACATCAACAAGAAGAAGACCAACGATGCCACATCTTCCATACCAAGGTCAGCATCAACGGAAGGTCTGTCAAGGTCATCATCGATGAAGGGAGTTGTCATAACTTAGCAAGTGAAGAACTTTGCTCCAAGCTCCAATTGCCCAAGACGAAGCACCCCCATCCATACAAAGTACAATGGCTTAGCAACTTCGGCACTATCCAAGTCGAGCATCGGGTACAAGTCTCCTTCAAAATCGGCTCCTACGAAGACACTTTGGAGTGTGATGTCGTTCCAATGACCGTTTGCCACCTTCTTTTTGGACGCCCATGGCAATTTGATAGAGGTGTCATCCACAACGGATGAACGAACCACTACATTTTCAAGAGGAAAGGAAAGGAGTATGTACTTCGACCCATGTCTCCAAGCCAAGTGATCATCGACAAGCAAGCCACCCATCGTGGAGAAAATAGTGAGAGAGTGAACCACCAAAAAGAGAGTGAGCGCCACAAGCCCAAATCGAGTGACTCCACGATGAGCGAAAAGAAGAACTTAGTTCTCTTTGCCACCAAATGTGAGATGCGAGAAGTGTGTGAGAACCCATCTAGTGTCATACACTATGTCCTTTTGTGCAAGGATGACGCACCAAAATCTAACACCTCTCACAATCTACCTTTAGTGTTGTCTTCTCTCTTGCAGGAATTCCAAGACGTTTTCCCCGACGAGCTACCTCTGGGTCTACCTCCTCTAGGAGGCATTGAGCAATGAATCGACCTCATCCCCAGAGCACCTCTTCCTAACAAGGCCCGTACCGAGTCAACCCCGAAGAGACCAAAGAAATACAAAGGCAAGTAAAGCATCTCATAGACCATGGTCATGTGCGTGAAAGTTTGAGTCCTTGTGTCGTACCGGTCATTCTTGTGCCCAAAAGATATGGTAGTTTTCACATGTGCTCCGACTGTAGACCTATCAATGCTATCACCGTTCGATATAGGTATCCCATTCCACACCTTGATGATATGCTTGATGAACTTAGTGGTGCCACTATCTTTTCCAAAATTGATCTCAAAAGTGGTTACTATCAAATCCGCATACAAGAGGGTGATTTTCGGGGTTTGGGTGCGACATATGCCAAAGGATGGCTTATCATGGTGGGGTCGAGTAGAACGTCGCTGGTGCCTGGAAACAGGATACAGCGAAGGCATGCACGCCGGCGAATCTTACCCAGCTTCGGGGCTCTCCGGGGAGATAATACACCTACTGGTGCTCTACGGGGTCTCCACATGATCACTATGGCAAAGTGTTTACATGGTTGCTCCTTGAGCTGTTTCCTGGAGGTAGGAGAAGGCAAGGCTAGCTCTCTCCTTCCTATACGATCTGGTCTAGTGCTAATGGATTCCAACCCTTTGCATGGATGCCCTGGGGGTTTATATAGGCCTACCCCCCATGGGTACAATGGTAATCTGGCTGGGCATGGGCCCAGCCGTCAGTCTCTCTGGCCGTCATCTTATCCGCCGACTCCTGGGGCCCGCTGACTGGTGGGCCCCGTTGACTGGCTCGGTACGGAGCCGACAGGCCGCGTCCGCCGCAGGCGGGTCTTGCCGGCTGCAGATTATTGTAGTCGTGCCTCTAATGACGCAGGCTCGGTCATGAGGTCGGGGCGACAGCTCTGCCGTCTGGCGGGAGATCACTGTGGCCACTACTTGTCGTGTCTGATTAATGGCGCATGGGGCCCGTGGGAGGGGTCGGCCGACTTCTGGTGGCCGACTCCCATCCGGGCTGACTGGTGGTGCTTTCGCCGTCTTTCGTACGCCCGCCGTCTGGTGGGACCCATCATCCCTGGGTCGTACCAGCAGGCCGTCGTGGGCACAGGGCTCCGCCCCCTGGGGCTTACGTCAGGGCCGGCATGGCAATAGTGTCGCGCCGCGCGGAGATCTCCGCGGGTATGGCGTACTGTAGCCACGCCTGCCCTTGGAAAAGGGGTGGGAGTGGACCTTACTATGGCCACTCCCTGTCCTGCCCTCTTTATGAGGGCATGGGGATTGTTGGCGTCGCGGGCCGACTCCCCAAGGCCGGCTTCTCTGGAAGTCGCCACTCAGGAGTCGGCTTTACCCTGGAGGCATTCCTGGGACTCGGCCGCGAGTGGGCAGTTGGCCGCCTCGCCGCCGACTCCTCAGAAGGCGGCTCTTCGTCCTGGGGTCTCAAGGGGCGCAGTCTGCCTCAGTGTCTTGAAAGGTTCTGGGCCTGGGTTAGCCTACCTATGGCCCATTACTCCGACAGTAGTCCCTGAAGTTGGTGAGGCTCCGAGGGCGACATGTCGTGGAGCCTCAACAGTTTCTTCTCTCCGGCGGTTGGATCTTGGCCTCGCTAGCCGTCTTCTGTCAAGCCAACTAGTTGGAGTCATACTTGCTCAAGGCCGACTTGCCCCTAAAAAAGTTTGAACGTTGCGGCGGAGTTCAGGCGGCGTGCCTGATAAGCTTTTGGGTTGCCACCCGTGGTGGACCTGTCGTGAGGCGCCACGTGGCTGAACTAGTCTGCTCACCCACGCGCGCGATGGGACAGGCCTACAGGCGGGGCCTGCCACTACCGCGCCTCGGCATGCGAACGGATCCGTTGTGGCCACGCGGACAATTGGGGTTCCCGCGCGGTTATTGCACGTGGTAACTTCGTGTGGTAAATCGTGGGGGTTGTTGGGTCCCGGGCGCACTTAATCCCACGTCCGCCACTCGGCTTCTCAGCCCACGAGCCTACAAGTAGGCGAGGGGAAGCGGCGGCGAAGCACGCACACCCATTCTCCCCACTCCCTTTCACTCCTCCTTGCTTCTTCTTCCTCTTGCCGCTGCTGCTCCGAACCATGCCGCGCCCGCAGTGATGAGCTCTTCCACCGCCGTCGCGCCTCCTGCTGTACGCTCCGAAGTGTGGGATGGCTCCGAGGTTGACGACGACGACATCGAGATCCTCCGCCAGACACGGCAGCTGCCCGGCAGGGACTTAGTGCGGGTCCGCCTCACGCCGGAGGGAGAAATATCGCCGGCGCCGGTGGAGGGCGAGCGGGTCATATTCTGCTCGCACCTTATGCGCGGCCTGGGGCTACCGGTGAGCGGCTTCTTCCACTCCTTCTTGGAGTTCCACGGGCTCCAGCCGCACCACCAAGCTCGGCACACACGTCGCCAGCGTGTCGGCCCAGTGCGGTGCATTCATCGCGATGCGGAGATCACTGGCCGACAATCCGTTTCCCACCGTCGCACTGGTTAAGTCGGTGAAGATGTGGCAGCGGTCCTATTTTTATGTCAAGAACGTCGCCCCAGAAGGCGACTGGGTCAACCTGCCGGCTTACGAAGCCGGCGCGCCAGCTGGAAGGCTCCCCAGCTGGTCACACCGAGCCAAGACGCTGTCTCCCGCTGGTGCCGCCGCCGTCACGCGACTCCGAGTGCTGACACAGTCGGAGGGCCTGACCGGGGCCGACTTGCTGGCCGCCTTCGTGGCGCGCCGAGTCCTCCCACTCCAAGGCCGACCTCACCTGATCTACCAGATGAGCGGTCATCGGGACCCGGGTCAGATGTGCTCCAAGGACATGCCTCAAGCGGAGGTGGCGAACACGGTGAACTATATCATGAACTACGGTCTCTCGGTGGACTGGCGGTTCAGCAAGGAGCCGTATTCGTGTGCCAACCCCCTGCCTATTGTAAGTCGTCTTCCTTCTTCTTCTGTTTCTTTTGTTGCCAAGTCCGACTTGTCAAGTCTGACCGTTTTTTGTTTTGAATCAGAACCCTCTCGTCCCTCCCTCGGCCGGCACCGCGGGGCCAGCTCGTCAGTTTGTCCCCGATCGGGCGGAGAGTGACATCGACGATCCTGACTTGGGGGCGGCGGCCATGGAAGCCACGCCAAGGGAGGAGGAGGAGAAGCAAGCGGCTCCAGGCCTTCAGCCACTTTCGCCGACTGGCCTGACGACGAGGCTGAGGGAGAAGTCACCTCGCGTCGCCAGCCAAAGGCCGGCCAGCCAAGCACGAGTTCCTCCGCCGGCTTGGACGCTCAAGGCGGTGCGAAGAAGCGCCGGGCCGGGCCGAGTACGCTTGGGGGCCAGTCGAAGAAGTTCAAGGGAGCGGCCGTCGCGACCAAGCAGGAAGAGGCGGTCGCGAAAGCCAGCGCTTCCGCAAGGAAGTGAAGAAGCCGCCGCTGGTCTCTGCGTAAGCGCCTCCGTCCCTTATCTTTATTTTCTCTTTGTTGATCTTGTCTGAGTTTTTCATATGCTTTTCTCGCCTCAGGGCTCCCCTCACTCTTGAGAGGGTTGCTGCCACCTCCGTTATGGGGTCAGTGGAGACGTCTGCCACCACTCGGCGGATTGACCCCGCCGCCGATCTTCGGGAGGCGACGGAGCGGAACGCGCAGGAGAAGCGCGAGGAGGATGAGGCCGCCCGCCGGGAGAAAGCGGAGGCCGAGAAGGCGGAGGCCTCCGCCCTGAAGAAGCTGGAGGCGGCCGAGGCCGCCACTACGGCAAAGCGGCCGGCCAAGGAAGCCGCGCCCCGATGGTCGGTGGTGTTTGTCACCCCACTGAACTCCGCGCCGCCGCCCCCGGAGTTGACGGGGCAGTCTGGGGAAGCCAGCGACGAGTTCCCGATCGTGGAGAGAGGCGGCGGCGACGCCCCCATGCCGGACGCGGTCGCGCCGCCACAGCCGCCCCCGCCGCCGTCTAGAAGCGCGCAAGGCAAACAGCCGGCGGATCCGCCCTTGTCGCCGACTGAAGACGAGGTTGTGGCAAAGCTACTCCGTCAAGTCGGCTCGCCAACGTGCCGCCGTCTTGAGAAGGCGACTTCGGCGCCACGCCCCTTGGAGACCGGCACCGCCAGCTCGACGATTCCAGACGCCGAAGCGACGAGTGCCGTGCCCATTGGGTGGGTGCGAGGAGGTGGCACGAGCCCGCTGAACCAAGCGCTTCTGGATGTCCAGATGAAGCTGCGAGCTGAGAGCGACGCCATCCAAAACTGCACCAAGGCGCACCTGGCGTCGCGGGCAGCCATCCGAGTATGCTTTCTCCATTGTCCCTGTTTTCTTGTTCCTCTCTGTGGGGGCGCGCCAGTGCACCCACTGGGTGTAGTCCTCGAGTTTTGGGCCGGCTGCTGAGCAGGCGGCCCGGAACTCCAATTGGTAAGTTCCGGGTACTAACCTTTGTTCTGAAATACTTGTTGCAGGACTATCACAACCTCCGTGTCACCGCCTTCAACCGCAACGTTGAAGAGCTGGGCAAGCGGACTGCCGACTTGTCGGAGAGTTGGAGTGAGTCCTTTTTCTTCTTTGCGGGGGCGCGCTGGCGCACCCGCGGGCTATAGTCCCGAGATTCGGGCCGACTGCTGAGTAGTCGGGCCGGATCTCCCCGGCGACCTTCTTCGTTGATGACTTAACGCCTTCTTTCTTCTTTCTCTTTAGAGGCCAACGCCACTCTTCAACAGCAGCTGAGCGAAGCCAACTCCGCATTGCGCGCCAAGGGGGAGGAGTGCAGCAAGCTCGCCGCAGAGCATGATCTGCTGGACGCACAATTGGCAGAGCAGAAGGAGCTGCTTACGAAGACGCATAAGGAGGCGGAAGAGGCGGAGGCCACCCTCCTGGACGAGTTCGTGAGCGAGCGCTCCTCCTGGACCGACAAGGAGGCAATGCTGGTCTCCGGCTTCCACGAGATCGAGGACCTCGTTGACGGTGAGCTTCTTTGATTTCCTTCTTCGAGCCGCCGACTATATGTCGAGCCGACTCCTAGTTTTTTTGACTTGTTCTTCATTTTTTCCGTCTTGGCAGACTTCTTCCCCGGCCACTCGCAGGCCGCCATTCAAGCTATCGAGGCCGACCGCGAGGAGCGGAGGGCGGGTGGCGCGGAGATCGCCGCTGATGCCCTTCGGACCCTTGACGAGCATATTCTGAGCATTGGGGCTCGCCTGCGGCCGGCCCATCAGATGCTGCGCCGGCTTCAACGTGTCGGCGCCCAAGCGATCGCCGCCTATGGCCAGACATGCAGGCTCCGCGCACCCCCCAGTCGGACTGCCGACTAGCTGGAGGTCGCGGCTGGCCGTCTTGAGGCCTGGAAGGGTTCCTCGGCCCGGGCCGGAGTGCACCGAGCCTTGGAATTCGTCAAGGCGTGGTATCCGGGGCTGGACCTAGACCGGCTGGCCACACTCCGGTCAGAGGCCCAGCCGGAGCTGCCAGCCGCGGAAGACGCCCTTGTCAAGCGTGCGGCGGCGATCGCCGAGTACACCGACACCAGCATCTTTGTCCCCGAGCGGGCTGAAGACGGCGAGGAGGTGCCGCCGGAGTGGTTCGGGTTGAACCCCGACTACGGCGAGGACTCGGCAGAGGTGATCGGCTCCAGCGTCGAGGAGGAAGATGAGGCGGAGGACGGAAGCGAGACGGAGGCACCGGAAGACGGAGCGGACGGCCAGCCTCAGCTCGACCGTGCCTCCAGCGACGAGCCATGCCCGCCTGAGCCGACTGCTGCCGGAGGTGATCAAGCCAAGACCGCCCAGCCGGCCGCCCCAACATCCAACACCGCCGTCTCCTCCGATCCTCCAAACCCGTCTGCCGCCCCCTAGGCTGCCACCTTGTCTTTGTTTTATCTGTTCTAATAGTTTTTGAAGACCTTGTTAATTCGCACAATTCCACCCGTGGGGTGTATTTTGAAATTCTGCTCGAAGATTCGGCCAAGGGCCTTTGTTATGTAAATATTCATCTGACTTCTATCTTTCTTGCTCATTGTTCTTTTGGCTTTTTCCTTTGCCGTCTTCCCTCAGTTGTCGTCTTTGTCAGTCAGACAGATGCTCTACGGACTGCTGCCGGATCAAATTCTTGGTCACTTTGGGAAGGCAAGTACTTAGCCGTTTTTAGAGTTGTTTAACAAGTCGGATAGAAGGCGGCAAGCCGACTATTCAAGAGTCGGTTTGTGAAAAAAGGCTGGAAGCCGGCCTTAAGCTATGTTTGTGCTTTGAGTCCTTAGCCATTTTTTCATGTGGACGCCCATTCTTCCTTACTCCTGCCCACCAGACAGTCGCTCTGCGAGCTGCGGCTTCTGGCAGGAGACGGCTTAGACGCCACACACTACTTGTCCGGCTGCAGGAAGCATTTCATAGCGCAGGACGGCAAGTCCCCGGGCGGACTAGTCGAACCCGGTGCCAAGCGGCATAACAAAGAGTAATATACTCAAAGGCATATTTCTACTCATATAGATAAAAGAGGGCAGTACCCGAGCTCTTCTCGGGGGGCCCGAAGTCTTGGTACTTTTAATACAAAAGGTAGTGTGATACATACTGTGTTTAACTGTAAAATTTTCGGAGGAGATTTGCATTCCATGGCCGCTCTGTCTCTTTGTCGGAGTCGTCCCTCTTGCGTGCTCGGGACTTCTGAGCGTCGATCAGGTAGTAGGAGTCGTTGCCCAGCACTTTGCTAATGATGAAGGGGCCTTCCCAAGGTGCCGACAGCTTGTGCTGGCCGGCTATTCGCTGGATTAATCGGAGCACGAGGTCGCCCTCCTAGAAAGATCTCGGCCTGACCTTCCTGTTGTAGTATCTACGCAGGCTCTGCTGGTAGATGCTGGACCGGCTGAGTGCCAACAGCCAGCCCTCTTCCAGCAGGTCAATGCCGTCTTGTCGTGCTTCTTCTGCTTCTTCCTAGGTGTACATGGTGACTCGCGGGGAATCGAACTCTATGTCCGTTGGGATGAGGGCTTCAGCACCGTAGACGAGGAAGAAAGGCGTGAAGCCGGTTGACTTGTTTGGAGTCGTGCGCAGACTCCAGAGGATGGATGGCAACTCGTCGAGCCAGCAGCCAGCCGAGCGCTCCAGAGGCTCGATCAGTCGGGGCTTGATGCCGGATAGGATGAGGCCGTTTGCTCGCTCCACCTGGCCGTTTGACTGTGGATGGGCGATGGATGCTAGGTCCAGTCGGATGCCCTGTGTCGCACAGAAATGGGCCAAGGTGCCTTTGGCAAAATTCATGCCATTGTCGGTGATGATGCTGTGTGGTATGCCATACCGAATTGTGATGTCGGAGATGAAAGTCACGGCAGTCGGACCGTTCAGTTTCTTGATTGGCTTCGCTTCTATCCACTTGGTGAACTTGTCCACCGCGACAAGTGAGTTAAGCCACCTTGTGCCGTCTTGAATGGTCCCACCATGTCTAGACCCCAAACTGCGAAAGGCCAGGCAATGGGGATGGTCTTGAGTGCAGAAGCCGGCTGATGCGGCTTGGAGCGGAACTTCTAGCACCCTTTGCATTTTTGGACCAATTCCTTGGCCTCTTCTAAGGTCGTTGGCCAAAAGAAACCGTGTCGGAAAGCTTTGGCGACGAGTGCTCTTGAAGCCGCATGGTGGCCGCACTCGCCTTGATGGATGTCTTTGAGAATTGCTTGGCCTTGCTCTGGCTCTACGCAGCGCTTATAGACACCAGTGACGCTGCGCCTGACCAGCTCTCTGTTGACTATGGTGTAGGCTGCCGCTCGGCGTTGTACTTGTCGAGCTAAGGTCTCATCAGTCGGCAGCTCTTTGCTCACCAGGAATTTGAGGATGGGCTGGGCCCATGAGGGTGCTGCTATTTCTTCGACCGCCAGAACTGCGACTTGGACGAGGGCAGCTGGGCTGGGAGGCGGCAGGCTCGAGTCAGCAACCGCTTGCTGGATTAATGAAGTCCCCGGGCCGGCTGGCGCAGCTCTTGGGCCGAGTTTTGGAGTCTTCGGGCCGGCCGCCACAGTCCCCGGGCCGGGTTCTGCAGTCCCTGGGCCGGCCTCGACTGTGGCGGCTTTGGAGCCATCTGCCAAAATCCCCGTACCGTCTGCCGGGGCTCTGGAGTCGGATCCGACTTCTTCAGGAGGAGCCGGCACAAAGATGGAGTCTGATTCTGGTGAAAGCTTGACAGACGGCTTGAGGAGGCGTTGAAGGGCGACGCCGAATGGTATTGCTTGGCGGGTAGAGCTGATTCGTGCCAAGGCGTCTGCTTGGTCGTTGTCGTTTCTTGGCACATGGAGGAACTCGCACCCCTCGAAATATCCACTGAGTTGCTGCACGAGGAAACGGTAACTCGCCATGTTTGCATCTTTGGCGTCCCAGTCGCCAGACGACTTCTGGACCACTAAGTCCGAGTCGCCATAACACAGGATCCGGCGAATGCCAAGTTCTTTGGCAAGTCGGAGCCCGTGACTGAGCGCTTCGTACTCAGCGACGTTGTTGGAGGCGGCAAAGTGGATTTGCAGTGCGTATTTGAGCTTGTCGCCTTTAGGAGAAGTGAGGACCACGCCGGCTCCCAAGCCGGTGCGCATCTTGGAGCCGTCGAAATGCATCCGCCAATGGGTGGAGTCGGGCGCTGGAGGTAGGTACTAGGTCTCGGCCCAGTCGACGAGGAAGTCGGCCAGTGCTTGTGACTTGATGGCAGTGCGGGGCTGGTAGAGAATGGTGTAGGGAGCCAGCTCTATGGCCCATTTGGCCACTCGGCCAGAAGCATCTCGGCTTCCGATGATCTCGGCAAGTGGGGCCGTCTAGACCACAATGATTGGATGCTCTTGAAAGTAAGGCTTCAATTTCTTGGTGGCAAAGTGCACGCCATAGCACATCTTCTGGTAGTGGGGGTAGTTCTTCTTGGAGGCCGACATCACTTCGCTCAGGTAATATACCAGTCTCTGGACAGGTAGTGCCGTGCCTTCCTCCTTGCGTTCCACTAAAATGACTATGCTGACTACCCGGCTGGTGGCGGCGATGTACAGGAGCATAGGCTCCTTAGGAGTCGGAGCCGCCAGAACGGGTGGAGTAGTCAGCATCTTCTTCAACTGGAGAAAAGCTTCATCTGCCTTGTGGTTCACTCGAAAAAAGTGGTCTTCTTCATGAGCTGGTATAAGGGGAGAGCTTTCTCGCCCAGCCGACTGATGAATCGGCTGATGGACGCCAAGCAGCCGGTGAACTTTTGCACATCCAGTAGTCGGCCGGGTACCTCCATCCTCTCGATGGCCTTGATCTTTATAGGGTTGCACTCTATGCCGCGTTCAAAGACCAGGAAGCCAAAGAGTTGGCCGGCTGGTACTCCGAAGACGCACTTCTCAGGGTTGAGCTTGATCTGGAATCGGTGCAAGTTCTCAAAGGTCTCCTTGAGGTCTTCCAGCAGTGTTCCACGCTTCTCCGTCTTCACCACCACATCATCCACGTAGACGTGGGCGTTTCTGCCGAGTTGCTTGAGGAGGCACTTCTGCATGCAACGCTGAAAGGTGGCGCCGGCATTCCTCAAGCCGAACGTCATGGTGAGGTAGCAGAAAGCTCCAAACGGCGTGATGAAGGCGGTCTTCAGTCTGTCAGCCGGGTTTAGCTTGATCTGGTGATATCCTGAATATGCATCCAAAAAGCTCAATAGCTCACATCCGGCTGTGGAGTCTATCACCTGATCAATTCTTGGTAAAGCAAACGGGTCCTTGGGGCAAGCCTTGTTGAGGCTTGTGTAGTCAATGCACATTTGCCACTGCTTGTTCTTCTTCAGTACCAGGACCTGGTTGGCTAGCCACTCTGGAAAGAATACTTCCATAATGAAGCCGGCTGCTAGGAGTCGGGCTATCTCTTCTCCGACAACTCTTCTCTTTTCTTCTGATAGGCGGCGCAAGGGCTACCTGACCGGCTTTGCATCAGATCGAACATGTAACTTGTGCTCGGCGAATTCCGTCGGTACACCTGGCATGTCTTTGGGGGACCATGCGAAGATGTCCCGATTCTCACGAAGGAAATCGACGAGCTCGCCTTCCTAGTTGTTGTCGAGGTTTGCGCCTACGAAAACGTACCTCTCTGGGTGTTCCGGATCCAAGGGTATCTTCTTTGTCTCTTTGGCCGGCTTGAACGACCCCTCAGCCTCCAACTCCTTTGGGTTAGGCGATACCTCTAACTGCTTGCCGGCCATCGCCACAACCCGGTCAAGGAGCCGCTTTTTGGCTGCGATCACCAGGGACTCGGCCAACCGACTACTCTCAGCCGCACAGGCAGACGACTTCTGGTAGTCGCCGGCTACGGTCAGAATCCCCTTGGAACTGGGCATCTTCATTTTGAGGTAGGCGTAGTGGGGGACCGCCATGAACTTGGCCAGGGCGGGTCGGCCAAGTAATGCATGGTATGGGCTCTCGAGGTCTACCACCTCAAACCAAACTGACTCTCGGCGGAAGTGATCTTTGTCTCCAAAGAGGACGTCCATCAGGATCTTGCCGATTGGTGAGCAGGAAAGACCAGGAACAATGCCGTGGAACACAGTCCGGCTGTTCTGAAGCTGTCTTTGCTTGATTCCTAACTTCTCCATGGTGTCCTTGTATAGGATGTTGATGCTGCTGCCTCCGTCTATCAGAACTCGCGAGAAACGAGCAGCACGTCTATCCGTGGCAAAGGTGGCATCCAAGACCAAGGCATAAGAGCCCAGACTCGGCATCACCTCTGGGTGATCAGCTCTGCTCCAGCTGATAGGCTTCTCGGACCAGTGCATGAACTCTGGTGTCTCTGATGCTACTTCATTCACCTCTTGTCGCTACAGCCGCCTGCTACGTCGATCATCAGCCACGCTGGTAAATATCACGTAGGCTCCGTGCTCTTCGGGGTACTCATCTTGTACTGCGTCGACTGGCCTGACAGCCGGCTGCTGGGGCGGAGGCGGAGGCTACTGCCCAGCAGGCGGGGGAGGTAGTAGGCCATCTCCTTTGGTGATCCTGGTGAGCCAGTGGCACTTCCGGGTGGTGTGATTCGACGGCTTCGCGCCGCTATGGAACTTGCAAGGACCATCCAGAGTCTGCTCGTATGAGAAAGACGGCAACCAGTTGGGCTTGCCACCTTTCTGCCGCTTGGGTGGAGGCTGCCCATCCGGCTGCTGGTCTTCAACTGTCGCCACCTGCCGGCTGCTGGAAGCCGGCTGCGGGGCCTTGAGCTTGTGGTCGTTCTGCTGTTGCCGCCGACTGGCATCTCCTGCCGGAGTTCTTGGAGTCTGAGGGGCCACTTTGCCAGTCACGCTAACTTGAATCTCCGCCTTCATGGAGGAGTCGGCCGTGGCATACTTGTCTGCTATGATCAGCAGCTCGTCGAGGGTTTCTGGCTCGTCGCAGAGGAGCTTGTGCTTGAGGAGGGTGCCTTCTCTGCACCCGGCGGTGAAGTACTCGATAGCATGCACCTCGTGCACGCCCTCGCAGGAGTTCCGAAGCTCGGCCCAGTGCGTGAGGTAGTCGTGAGTCGACTCATTGGGGCCTTGCATGCACAAGGAAAGCTGACGAGGCTTGGGAGGATGCCTGTACGTGCTTGTGAAGTTGTGGACGAACGCATCGGTGAAGTCGACCCAGTTGTTGATGCTGCGGGGCTTCAGGCTGTTCAGCCATGTCCGGGCCGTGCCCTGGAGCATGAGCGGAACGTATTTTACGGCGACACGCTTCTTGCCGTTCGCTATGTTGACGGTCGTGGAGTAGTCAACCAGCCAGTCCTCCGGCTTCACGGAGCCGGTGTACTTGGGCATGTCTCTTGGGAGCGTGAACCCTTTGGGAAAGGGCCCGTCTCGAATATGGGGCCCGAAACAAGGCGGACCCAACTCGTCTTCTTCTTCCAGTGCCAGGGATCAGTGGAGTCAGTCGATCCGGTGGCGGGCGTCGTTTTCTCCGACTCCCTCTCGGCGGCCAAGGCATTCGCTGAGAGTCGGATGGTCAACAGCCGGCGGCGAGACTCGCCTTTCCTTGCGAGGAGGAGGAGGCGGACAGTTGTCCCGTCATTCCACTGCTCTCGGGCGGCCGCCTTGGTCGCGCTCTATGGTAATGTGAGTCCGACTATGGCTGACAGCCGGATCCTTGTCTTTCCTCCCTCGGGCGCCGCCAGTCGGCATCTGAGACGTCGCGCCTTGATCTCGGCACGGAGGCGGGTCGTCGTTTTGTCGCTGTGGCGCCTCCTTGCGGCAGCCGGCCTCGTTCTACGCGGCAGCCGCGTCGAGGAGCCGCTGGACTCGCTCCGTCATCAGACGGCGCTCTTCGCCCTCGAAGTTGTCCAGCTCGTCCGCCGCCTCCTGGGCGGCTCGAATGTTCTCCGCATGTGTGGCGTACACAGGGCGATTTGCCCCGAACAGGTTGGCGATGGCCACGCCGCGCTGCTGGACCGCGCCAATGTGGCTGGGCCTAGCTGGGGCTGGCGAGCCACCCATAGCGTGATCCATCTCATGCTGGTAAGCTTCTGACAAGCGTCTCATGCTAGCCAGCTTCTTCGCGCCTTCGACAAGCTGAAGGCGGCGCGCCTCCAACGTCTCCGCGTCGGCGTCTTCCGGAATGGGCGCAGTCAGGTCTTGCAGTGTCGCGCCAAGCGGGTCATGCGCTGCTCCGCCGGGGGGCTCGTCATGACCGATGACGAGAACTTCGGTGACGGTGCTTCTGTCGCTCTCCGCGCGAAGGAGAGGCTCATCGTAGACCACCACGTTGGTGGGGAACACGTCGAGCGACGCGGTGTCGGAGTCGACCAGCATCGGGTCGGTGGAGCCTACAGACTCCAAGTCCACGGCAGGCTCGCCGGCGACGTGGAGTTGGTCGAGGAGGCCCGCGAGGAGGCTCTCGGGGCCTCCCGTGCCTACGTTGGATGCAGGTTCGTCGGAGAGGCAAACCTCGCCGACAAGATCAGCGAGGCAGCTGGCTGCACAGGCGATCTCAGCGCCGCGCAGCGCGTCAGCGCAAACTCCGTCTGGCGTGCCGGGCTGGCTGCGCTCGCCAGGGAGGAAAAGGGTTCCCGTCCAGAGTAGGTCTCCGGATGACGGTGCACCAGGCCCCACGGTGGGTGCCAAATGTCGGGGCTTGGGTGCGACATATGCCAAAGGATGGCTTATCATGGTGGGGGCGAGTAGAACGTCGCCAGTGCCTGGAAACGGGATAAGGCGAAGGATGCACGCCGGCGAATCTTACCCAGCTTCGGGGCTCTCCGGGGAGATAATACCCCTACTGCTGCTCTACGGGGTCTCCGCATGATCACTATGGCAAAGTGTTTACACGGTTGCTCCTCGAGCTGTTTCCTGGAGGTAGGAGAAGGCAAGGCTAGCTCTCTACTTCCTATACGATCTGGTCTAGTGCTAATGGATTCCAACCCTTTGCATGGATGCCCTGGGGGTTTATGTAGGCCTACCCCCCAGGGGTACAATGGTAATCCGGCTAGGTGCGGGCCCAGCCGTCAGTCTCTTTGTCCGCCGTCTTATCCTCCGACTCCTTGGGCCCGCCGACTGGCTCGGTACGGGGCCGACAGGCCACCTCGGCCGCGGGCGGGTCTTGCCGGCTGCAGATTACTGTAGCCGTGCCTCTAATGACGCAGGCTCGGTCATGAGGTCGTGGTGACAGCTCCGCCATCTGGTGGGCGATCACTGTGGCCACTACTTGTCGTGTCTGATTAATGGCGCGTGGGGCCCGTGGGAGGGGTCGGCCGACTTCTGGTGGCTGACTCCCATCCGGGCCGACTGGTGGTGCTTTCGCCGTCTTTCGTACGCCCGCCGACTGGTGGGACCCATCATCCCTGGGTCGTACCAGCAGGCCGTCGTGGGCACAGGGCTCCGCCCCCTGGGGCTGACGTCAGGGCCGGCACGGCAATAGTGTCACGCCGCACGGAGATCTCCGTGGGTATGGCGTACTGTAGCCACGCCTGCCCTTGGAAAAGGGGTGGGAATGGACATTACTATAGCCACTCGCTGTCCCGTCCCTCTTTATGAGGACATGGGGGTTGTTGGCGTCGTGGGCTGACTCCCCAAGGCCGGCTTCTCTGGAAGTCGCCAGTCAGGAGTCGGCTTTACCCCGGAGCCATTCCTGGGACTCGGCCGCGAGTGGGCAGTCGGCCGCCTCGCCGCCGACTCCTCAGAAGGCGGCTCTGCATCCTGGGGTCTCAATGGGCGCAGTCTGCCTCAATGTCTTGAAAGGTTCTGGGCCTGGGTTAGCCTACCCATGGCCCATTACTCCGACAGTGATGAATGGAAAATCACTTTTAAAACAAAGTTTGGTTTGTATGAGTGGTTAGTCATGCCTATGGATCTATCGGAAGCACCGGGTACTTTTATGCGTCTTATGCATTATGTTTTTCGCCCCTACATTGGTGAGT
The DNA here is from genome assembly GCF_003073215.2 of Triticum urartu. Lineage (NCBI taxonomy): Eukaryota > Viridiplantae > Streptophyta > Magnoliopsida > Poales > Poaceae > Triticum > Triticum urartu. The sequence goes on from NC_053024.1 coordinate 116,918,096, forward strand.
TTGTTGTGGTCTACTTCGATGATATCCTTGTTTTTAGCAAATCTCTCAAAGAGCATGTCACCCATGTCCGAACTGTTTTACAAACTCTTCGAAAAGAGCGTCATTATGCAAACATGGAAAAATGCCTTTTTGGCGTTGACAAGCTCGTTTTCTTGGGTTTTGTTGTTTCTTCAAAGGGTGTTCATGTTGATGAGTCCAAGATCAATGCTATTAAGACTTGGCCACAACCAACCAACTTGCATCAAGTGCATAGTTTTCTTGGCCTTGCGGGTTTCTATCGTCACTTTGTGAAAGATTTTAGCACTATTGCTACACCTTTGCATGCTTTGAGCAACAAAAATGCACCTTTTGTTTGGGGACCATCCCAAGAGCATGCTTTCAATGAGCTTAAGAATTTGCTTACTCATGCTCCCATGCTTGCCTTACCAAACTTTGACAAACCTTTTGAGATTCATTGTGACGCTAGTGGTAATGGCATAGACGGTGTGTTAACACAAGAGAAGCGCCCATGGCATACTTTAGCAAAAAACTCTCCGGCTCGCAACTCAACTACCCCATCTATGACAAAGAGCTATACGCGTTAGTTCGAGTTTTGCATGAGTGGGAATATTACCTACGACCTCATGAGTTTGTCATTCATACCGACCATGAAACTCTCAAGTATCTTAAGGGTCAAACCAAGTTGAACAAGCGCCAGGTCAAATGGAGTGAATTTATTGAATCTTTTCCTTACATCATCAAGTACATTAAAGGTAAGGAAAACATTGTGGTGGATGCCCTTTCCCGCATATGCATGTTTGTCACTCAACTTGAATTGAATGGCATTGGCTTTGAGCACATAAAGGACTTGTATGATCATGATCCAACTTTTGCTATTCCTTATGCCAAATGCTTGATGCACACATCTTGGGAACGCTATTACATCAAAGATGGTTACCTTATGAGAGCTAACAAGCTTTGTATCCCCGAGTCTTCTCTTCGTTTGTTGCTTCTGCAGGAATCTCATGGAGGAGGACTAATGGGACATTTTGGACGCGACAAGACTTTTGTTACGCTCTCCAAGAACTACTTTTGGCCAAAGATGTTTCGTCACGTCAACCGCTTCACCAACCGATGCTATACATGTCGCAAAGCTAAGTCTAAAGCTCAATCTCATGGCCTTTACATGCCTCTCCCAATTCCATATCAACCATGGGAAGATATTAGCATGGATTTTGTACTTGGCTTGCCTAGGACTAGAAATGGAAAGGATTCGATATTTGTCATTGTGGACGGTTTCTCTAAGATGGCACATTTCATTCCTTGCAACAAGATAGATGATGCTTCACATGTTGCCAATCTCTTTTGTAGGGAAATATTGCGTCTACATGGAGTGCCAAAGACGATAGTCTCAGACCGCAATGCCAAGTTCCTAAGATACTTTTGGAAGACACTATGCGCCAAGCTCGGAATCAAGCTACTCTTCTCCACAGCTTACCATCCTCAAACCGACGGCCAAACGGAGGTGACCAACCGCACACTCTCCACTCTACTTCGAGTGCTAATCAAGAAGAACATCAAGGAGTGGGAGGAATTCCTACCTATCACCGAGTTCGCCTACAACCGCGCAAGACACTCAACTACCAGCAAGTCCCCCTTCGAGGTCGTCTATGGATTCAACCCATTGCCACCATTGGACATTCTTCCTCTACCACCACAAGAGCGCATCAATATGGACGCAAGTGCACATGTGAACCATCTCAAGATGGTGCATGAAGATACAAGGCATACCATCGAGCGCCAAGTACAACGACTTGTGTAGGATCGAAAGTACGTCTAGAGGGGGGTGATTATACTACTTGACCAAATAAAAATCTAGCCTTTTCCCAATTTTAGTTCTTGGCAGATTTTAGCAACTTTGGACAAGTCAAGCAATCTTAACACAATTAAGCAAGCATGCAAAGAGTATATGAGCAATGGAAAGTAAAGCATGCAACTTGCAAGAATGTAAAGGGAAGTGTTTGGAGGATTCAAACGCAATTGGAGACACGGATGTTTTTGTCATGGTTCCGATAGGTGGTGCTATCGTACATCCACGTTGATGGAGACTTCAACCCACAAAGGGTAACGGTTGCGCGAGTCCACGGAGGTCTCAACCCACGAAGGGTCCATGAAGAAGCAACCTTGTCTATCCCACCATGGCCATCGCCCACGAAGGACTTGCCTCACTAGCGGTAGATCTTCATGAAGTAGGCGATCTCCTTGCCCTTACAAACTCCTTGGTTCAACTCCACAATCTTGTCGGAGGCTCCCAAGTGACACCTAGCCAATCTAGGAGACACCACTCTCCAAGAAGTAACAAATGGTGTGTTGATGATGAACTCCTTGCTCTTGTGCTTCAAATGATAGTCTCCCCAACACTCAACTCTCTCTCACAGGATATGGATTTGGTGAAAATAAGATTTGAGTAGAAAGCAACTTGGGGAAGGCTAGAGATCAAGATTCATATGGTAGGAATGGAATATCTTGGTCTCAACACAAGTGTAGGTGGTTCTCTCTTAGAAAAAGTAAGTTGGAAGTGTAGGTTTGTTCTGATGGCTCTCTCCATGAATGAAGAGGTGGTGGAGGGGTATATATAGCCTCCACACAAAATCTAACCGTTACACACAACTTCCCAAACTCGGTGGGACCGAATGGTTAAACTCGGTCGGGCTGATTCAGCAAAGGTAGTGTCTGTTAGGGTTTTCGGTGGGACCGACATGCAACTCGGTAGGACCGATATGATTAGGGTTAGGGCATAACGTAATATCGGTGAGACCGATTACACAAACTCGGTGAGACCAATTTTGGTAATAAGCGAACCAGAGAGTTGGTCAGGTAAACTCGGTGGGACCGATCGCTCATTTCGGTGAGACCAATACGTTACGAAGGGAAAACAGAGAGTTTACATTGCAATCTCGGTGGGACCGATCGCTCATCTCGGTCAGACCGAATGTTACAAAGGGAAATAGAGAGATTACAACCCCATCTCGGTGAGACCGAGATCCCTATCGGTGAGACCGATTTGCCTAGGGTTTGTGGCAGTGGCTATGACATTTGAAACTCGGCGGCGCCGGATAGGAAGAATCGGTGGGGATGAGTTTGACTTTTGGTTTAGGTCATATGTGGATGTGAGAAAGTAGTTGAGGGTTTTGGAGCATATCACTAAGCATTTTGAGCAAGAACCTCATTAAACAACACCTCATCCCTCCTTGATAGTATTGGCTTTTCCTATAGACTCAATGTGATCTTGGATCACTAAAATAGAAAATGTAGAGTCTTGAGCTTTCAGCTTGAGCCAATCCTTTGTCCTTAGCATTTTGAGGGGTCCACTTTTCTCATCCATGCCATGTCAATCATTGAGCTTTCCTGAGATATTAATCTTGAAATAGCATTAGCTCAATGAGCTATATGTTGGTAGGAATTACCAAAACCACCTAGGGATAGTTGCACTTTCAATCTCCCTCTTTTTGGTAATTGATGACAACATATAGATCAAAGCTTTGACAAATGATAATAAGAGTGAAAAACATTGTCGCTTTGAGAAGTATGTGAAAAGCAAGAGCTCCCCCTAAATTTGTGCATAGTTTAAGATTTGCTTTGGACTGCAAATGCACAAAGAGTTAGGATCATGGGTTACTCTTCCATGTCACATACATCTTGGTGGAGCGCTCAAAATGATAATAACTAAAATACATGCACTCATCACCAAGCAAAGTGAATGATCATATAAAAGGATAATGTCATCCAACAAGCATTAAGGTAGCATATGATCAAACACATGATCATCCAAGTATCACACACAAGCATAAAGTATAAAGTATCTCAACCAAGCAAGTAAAAGAAGTTTAACCACCAAACAAAAAGAGAGAATAAAAAGCAACACTCTCTCCCGAAGCCTATGATCTATACATTTTCTCCCCCATTGGCAACAAGTTACCAAAAAGTTCATAAAAAATGCATAGTGCTAAATCGACTCTCAGGCTTGGTCTTCAAGTGGTGGTGTAGACAGAACTCCAAGGACGAAGGCGTCAGTCGATGTAGATGGAGCTGGTGGAGTAGGTGCTCGAGCTGGTGGCACGGAAGCTGTAGCTGGTGCAGATGAAGTTGCTCTGGTGTTTGGAATAGGCACTGCAGTAGATCTCTGACCTCTGGGCACTCTAGCAAAAGCATCAGTGGTTTTCTTGCCCTTCTTCTCCTGCACTTCATCCTGAAGTTGCTCAACGACTGACTGGATCTCAGTGACCTGCACATCTAAGTCATACAACTTCTGCTCCATGATCCTCTCCAAGCTCTCCTAGTTTTGAGTCAGGGTAGCCAATCCATTCTCAATCCTTAGAGTGGAGGCAATCAAGTAGCCAAGTTTTTCATGCGTGCTCTTCAGAAGATACTGAGATGCCTCTTCAGTGGTTGGCATCTTTGCAGCCTTTTCATCCCTTGCCTTCTCCTTCTTGGCTTGTGCGTGCACAGAAGATGGTTCATTTTCATCCATCACCATAGTGTTGTCCTCAAAGTCTGGGTAGATGGGCAGGTGCTCCTTGTCCAGCAGATATGTGCCAGTGCCCATCTTGGAGTTGATCAGCTCCTGAATCTGTGGGGCATACTCACAACTCCTCTTCTGATCTGCAGTTGTCCTCTTTATGGTTTCCACAATTAGGCTCATGACTTTGCATGGCCTCTGATCATCTTGTGATCACCTAACTTTGGCAAGAGAGTGTGCCTGAGGATCCAGTTGATTGTTGGCAAGCCTGACAGAAGGTAATGTACTGATCCAAACTTGTGTGTCTCAAGAGCAGCATCTGGGATCTCCTTGTACATGTGTGCCATGGTGTTGTGATCCTTCTTCTTCTTGGCATAGACATCCAAGTCATCTTCACTCTCCTCACGAGCATTGATCAATTTCGCCCATTCAGCAACCGTTGACTGGTACCTAGTGCCTTCAGACATCAAGACAATCCTTCCATCCGGGTAGAAGTGAGCTGTGGAGTAGAACTGCATGATGAGATCATCATTCCACTTTGTGAGCTTTTGAGCCACAAACTTATCGACTCCACAAGCCTTGAAGCTGTCATATACACCAGGGAAGTGATCCTCATTCTCCTCAATGAATGTCCAATCGACCCATCTCATGTCACACAATATGGGCTTATTGTCAAGTAAGATAGTCTCATAGAAGTCCTGTTGTTCCTTTGTATGGAACCTGTAGTCCACGGCAGTTCTTCTCCTAGTGGCATATGGATCAGACTCTCTCCATAGCCTTAGACCAAAATCCTTCCTGACTTTCATGTTCTCCGCAATTGGATGAGCATCATTGTGGTCTGCATTTTGGGCTTCAACTTCCTTAACACGACAGAATCATCATCTTCTTCCATTGCAGCTTCAGGCATTGGGGCCTTGTTCTTCTCTACTGCTGGGATGTTCCTGGTGCTCCTCTTGGGTGCAGTTTTGGGTTTTGGAGCAGCTGGCTTAGGAGTTCCTTTGGGCTTAGATGGAGCAGCCCCTGATCTTATGGCATCTCCCATAAGCTTTTGAGCTTTGGGTGCTGGTGCTGCTTCCTCTTCCTCTTCCTCTTCTTCAGAGTCTTTCATTATTGAAGATCTCCCAAGCACTCTGGCAGTGGTCTTCTTGACCCTCTCCTTTCTTTTCTTTTCTGCCACAACCTGCTCTTTGGGTGCAGATCCCAAAGTCTCTTGAGTGGATGTTCTGGCTTTTGACATGGGGCTCTCTTGGTAGGAAACTTTTGCTTCATCCCTGGCTTAGTGGCAGCAGCTGTGCCATATTCCTTTTTGAGCACTTTCCTCTTTGAAGTGGCTTCTTCCTCCTCAGCCACATAGTCCTCATCCTCTGAATCTGAGGTTCTTTTCTTGCTCGCCCTTGTGGCAGCCTTTGGCAAGTTGCTGGGTGTGCTCCTCCTTCCATCATCTGAGCTACTGGAGGGACTAGTGCCCTCACTCATGTGAACCTGCTCCTCAGACTTGTTCTGACTGTCACTCTGATCTGACATGATGCAAACACTGACAGCAGACCATGTGAATAGATTATAGATGAGGTAGAGTGGATGAGCATCACAAAGTACAGAGGTTTTTGCAAAAGAGTGAGTTAAAACTTAGTTTCAGTTTTCCACAGAAAGCATTTCGGATCTACCGATTTGCAAACTCGGTGAGACCGAAGCAACTTTTGGAACCTGAGCTAGTGAACTCGGTCACACCGAGTCATAGTTCGGTGGCACCGAGACTGCTAGGGTTTCACAAAGTGCTGAACTAGGTCACACTGATTTGCAATTCTCGGTCAGACCGAGAATCACATGTGCAATGGCCTTAGCCAAATCGGTGGAACCGATTTCATCAACTCGGTCGGTCCGAGATGGTTTCGGCGGAAACCTAACTGTCGGTGTCAAAACCGGCAGATCTCGGGTAGGGGGTCCCGAACTGTGCGTTTAAGGCGGATGGTAACAGGAGGCAGGGGACATGATGTTTTACCCAGGTTCGGGCCCTCTTGATGGAGATAAAACCCTACGTCCTGCTTGATTTATTCTTGATAATATGAGTAGTACAAGAGTTGATCTACCACGAGATCGGAGAGGCTAAACCCTAGAAGCTAGCCTATGGTATGATTGTATGTTGTCCTACGGACTAAAACCCTCCGGTTCATATAGACACCGGCGGAGGCTAGGGTTACACAAGGTCGGTTACAAAGGAGGAGATATCCATATCCGTATTGCCTAGCTTGCCTTCCACGCCAAGTAGAGTCCCATCCGGACACAGGACGAAGTTTTCAATCTCGTATCTTCATAGTCCAACAGTCTGGCCAAAGGATATAGTCCGGCTGTCCGGAGACCCCCTAATCCAGGACTCCCTTAGTATCCCCTGAACTAGGATTCAATGACGATGAGTCCGGAGCACTATGTTTTATTCGGCATTGCAAGGCGGGTGTCCTCCTCCGAATACACCACAGAAGAGTTTGAATACAAGGATAGTGTCCGACCCTGCAAAATAAGTTCCACATACCACCGTAGAGAGAATAATATTTCCACAAATCTAATCTGCTGACACGTTTTGGCAGCATGACATCATGCCATGGCCCGGTAATTATTCGAACCATTTTTCTCTAATCAGCCCCGCACATAATGCGAGGCAGTTTCTTGACACGTCTTGTCAAAGTAGAGATCGTGTTCCCCTTATTACAGGATTCTCATCAATACAAGAGTGGGTAACCCAATCGCGCCACCAATTATGGCGCTTGGGGGATAAGCGAGTTTTATCAGGCTAGTGGGGGTGCATAGTTTCGTCCGCCCATATAAAGGGATAAGGTCTCACCTTTTCCTACCCACGCCTTCTTCCTCCTTCCTCATCCATTCTCGTGCACTCGAGCTCCAGCGCCCAAGTCCGCATCCTTCTCCTCAACTCTCTCCAACCATGTCCGGAGCGGGAGGCAAGTGGATGGCCTACTTCATCACGGAGGGACACATCAAAAAGCTACGTGGAGCCGTATACTTAGCCACGGATATCGTGCACCGGCTGCCAGGCGCGGGGCAGATCGTCCCTACCCCGGAACCTCACGAAAGGGTGGTTTTTCTCCCCCATTTCGTCCGCGGATTGGGGTTTCCCCTCCATCCATTCGTCTGCGGCCTCATGTTCTATTATGGGCTAGACTTTCATGATCTGGCCTTGAATTTCATCCTCAACATCTCGGCGTTCATCGTCGTGTGCGAGGCTTTCCTTCGCATCCGGCCCCACTTCGGCCTGTGGCTGAAGACCTTCAATATCAAGCCAAAGGTGGTGGGCGGCCAACAAGCGGAATGCGGCGGAGCCATGGTGGGCAAAATGCCCAACGTTATATGGCTCTAGGGCTCCTTCGTGGAGACCTTAAAGGGGTGGCAATCGGGGTGGTTCTACATCACCGAGCCGCGCGACACCAACTGGGTAGCGCCCCCGAGTTCCGATCCAGAATCCCCACGCGGCTCACTTCCTGGAAGGAGAAGGGCCTGTCCTGGGTTCATCGGTGGAGCTGGACGGACTCCTGAAGTGTATCCGGAACATGACAAGCAAGAAACTTAAGCTTGTTAACATAGTCCAGGTCATGCTCTTCCGCCGGATCCTCCCATGTCAACAACGGGATTTCAATTTATGGGAGTTCGACCCGGCCCAGCACCAGACTCTAAGCGAGCTCTTCGACACGACGCATAAAGATGTCTGGAGGGTGTTGTTCAAGGGCGCCGAGGTCCCTCCTTCTCTTACTGAGAACCGCGGGCTAAGCGCGAAGCGTTCTGCGAATCCGGTAAGTTCTATACATCTGGTACGGTGTTTATTTCCCATAGCTTAACCATGTGGGGGGTCTGAGCTCCCATGCCTTTGACAGAACTGGGTGGAGACATCGGAGCAGATTAACTGTCCGGCCCATCTGCCTGAAGAGACTGTGGACGCTCTCCTGGCGGAGATGCGGACTCTGGCTCCTTATGACGTGCCGGAGAAGACCAAGAAGTAGGCCAAGGGAACCCGAAAGAGTTCCCGTCGCCAGGTGGTATCGGACTCATCGTCCGATAACACCGAGACACACTCCTCCTGTGAAAACGAGGAGAAGGAAGATGAAGATTCTCCCCCTCTAGCCGGGGGAGACAAGAAAAGGAAGGTTGCCCCAACCAGGGAGGCCGAAGGGTCCAAGAAGGGAAGTACTCTCCTTCCGGACTGCTCCACCATCGCCGCCGACGGCGAAGACGAGTGGCTGCTCAGGGCCAATCCCCTAGCAAAGTCGTAAGTATTTGGATACCAGAGTAACTCAAAGCATACCTTTGTCGCACTGCTTCTCCTAACGTCGAATATGATTATGCAGACCGCCCCACGCCCGTATCGATGTATCATCATCGGACAGTTCCTTGGACTCGTCGGACATGAATAGTGATACACTTCCAACCGCCTCCTCTCCTTGCCCTACGGACAATGCTGAGGTATTGTCTCAAGGGGCACCGAGCTGGGGGGAGACAATCCCGGAGGCGCCTCAAGGCGACCTTCCGGTCTCCAGGAGTAAAGGGAGCAAGGCTCCCCGGGGCTCCAAGTTCGGCCCTCAGCCGAACACCGCGCCGGAACCTCCAGTGGTTCCAGACTCGGGCAGGCGGCCCCCTTCCAAAAGGGGCAAGACGCCCATGCCGATGACCTCTATCCATCCAGAGGCACCGGACAACCTGCTGGGAGCGCTTCGCGGCGCTTCCATCAATGAAGAGCACGGCACTATTATGAGTGCGGTGATCAAGAAGGTTCAGTCTGCCAAGAGCGGACTGACTGAGGCCTGTGCCAGCCTTCTAACAGGCTTTGAGGTAAGTAAAAAAATATAGGAAAATATTACCACATAGACAGTAGCCCCTGATGCTCTGTTTGGTGTTCACAAAGAAAACCGAATAGAGGATCAAATAATATCTGTAGGAGTCTAATAGAAGTATGTTTGTATGCATATGCTGGCTTCGCTGCTGACCTCTGCCGCACTGACTGCGGAGGTCGCCGCATTGAAGCAGGGCCTGGAGGGGTCCGAGAAAGAGCTCGGCCTTGCCAAGAGGCAGCTCGAGGAGAACAAAGGTAAGTAATACCTTGTCTATATATAAAAGAAAATGTGGTTGCGAAATGACAGGATCATGAATGTGCCAGGGGCCACGACCGAAGTGGCGACCCTGAAGCAAGCGTTGTCCGAGGCCGAAAACAAAGCGGCCAAGGAGCGCACCGAGCGGGAAAAGCAAGAGGCACGAGTGGGCGAGGTGCAGCAAGAGCTCCAGGCTCTCGTGAAGAAGCACGAGGCTTTGGAGCTTGACTCGAAGACGCGAGAGTCCGAGCTTGCCGCAGCCCTCGAGAGCACAAAGAATGCCAAGGCTGAAGCCCAAAAGGCCCTCCAGGAGATTGAGGCGATGAGGAAGATAGCGGCGGGTAAGGCATTCAATATGCAAAGCAAGCATGTGAAAGTAAATTACTTGTTACTTACCCGAGTCCGGAGCTCTCCAGGAGCATTCGCAGATTTTCCCCGCAGCGTGCCGGATGCCGCGAAATATTACCAGGCCGACGAGGGAAGCTCGACGAAGAAATTGTTCTGGTCTCAGTATACTCGGACCGAACACCTAATGCCTATGAGCGACCAGCTGAAGCAAGTGGTCGAGCTGCACAAGGCCATGAAGGGCTTTATAGTCCGGATGTGGCCTGGCGACTCCCTTCCCAACAGATACTTCGGCCTGGTGAGGCGGCTTGTGGATGCCTGCCCACGACTGGAAGTCATCAAGCGTTCGTTCTGTATCGAAGGTGCCCGCCGGGCTTTTGCCCATGCAAAGGTGCACTGGGCCAAGATGGATGCTGAGAAGCTGGTGAAGGAGGGGCCGCCGCAGGGAAAGGAGCATTGCCACCCTGAAATGTATTATGAGGGTGTCCTGAAGGGTCCCCGTCTTGTGGCGGACGAGTGTGCGAAGGATGTAATTTTTTAATGAACTTGCTCGTGTGATCCTGTATTATGAAAACTTGTTCATTTGCGCTATGCAACGCTTGTTTGAATTTAAAATATTACCTTTTGTTCGGCTGTTTATCAAATCTGAGAGATGGCTAGTCGTCGGCTTCTGCCCCCATGCCACGAGTGCTGGGGTGTTCGGGATAAACCTAAGCACTCTTTTTCCTATTTTTGGGTCCTTCGAGGGAGGTGCTCAACACAACGAACAAGGCAATCGGACTATAATGCTTTATCACTCTCACTTAGCCATAGAATTCTGCAATTTTAAATTTTGGCGAAGCCCCTAGTATTCGGAAGGCCGAATTCGGGGCGCTATACAGGCCTTAAGTCGGACAAAGATGACTCCTCGCTCTAAGCGGCATAAGTCTTTAGGGACTCGAAACCTCTCGAACAGTGACCAGCTCTCGCCTTATCATGACAGTCAGTTTTAGCTTTCTCTACTGAGGTGCTTAGCCCAGCTGGACCGGGGAACAATCGCAGTAGTTCTCCCAGTGCTACCTTAGCCGATATAGTGGAACATAAGGTACCAATACATGGGAGCCAGGCAAACCCAACTATTGACCCAAGACATGATTCGGAGCTGATGCATATAATGCTATAAGTGTCCGGGTCTTTAATCGCCGAACTGGTGGATTGCCTTAAGAGGCTGCTTTGCGCTTCTGCTGCGAGGGCCACAGTGTGCTCCTCCATGCGGAGAGAGCGCTATGTGTTTCCATTGACTGTGATGACCCCCCGAGGTCCTCGCATCTTGAGCTTGAGGTATGCATAATGCGGTACCGCATTGAATCTCGCAAATGCGGTTCGCCCGAGCAGTGCATGATAGCCGCTGCGGAACGGGACTATATCGAAGATTAACTCCTCGCTTCGGAAGTTATCCGGGGATCCGAAGACCACTTGCAGTGTGACTGAGCCTGTGCAATGGGACTCTACACCTGGTATGATGCCTTTGAAGGTCGTTTTTGTGGGTTTGATCCTTGAGGGGTCTATACCCATTTTGCGCACTGTGTCCTGATAAAGCAGGTTCAGGCTGCTGCCGCCATCCATAAGGACTCGAGTGAGGTGAAATCCATCAATGATTGGGTCTAGGACCAGTGCGGCGAATCCGCCATGACAGATACTAGTGGGGTGGTCCCTACGATCGAAGGTGATCGGACAAGAGGACCATGGGTTGAACTTTGGGGCGACTGGCTCCAACGCATATACGTCCCTTAGCGCACGCTTCCGCTCCCTCTTGGGGATGTGGGCTGTGTATATCATGTTCACCATCCGCACTTGTGGGGGGAGCCTCTTTTGTCCTCCGATGTTCGGCTGCTGGGACTCCTCCTCGTCATCGCTATGTGACCCCTTATCTTTGTTTTCGGCATTTAACTTGCCGGCCTGCTTGAACACCAAACAATCCCTGTTGGTGTGGTTGGCTGGCTTATCGGGGGTGCCATGTATTTGGCACGAGCGATCGAGTATTCGGTCCAAACTGGACGGGCCTGGAGTGCTTCTTTTGAATGGCTTTTTCCGCTGACCGGGTTTAGAGCCTTTGAATCCGGCATTGATTGTCCTATCCTCGTTATTGTTGCTGTTAATGTGGCGCTTGTGTTTGTTGCGACGTGGCCTGCCATTGCCATCCTTGGTATCCGAAGTACCATGGTTCTTTGATATGTTATTGCTGTGAGCCAGCCAGCTGTCTTCTCCCGCGCAAAAGCGGGTCATGAGTGTCGTGAGGGCTGCCATAGATTTCGGCTTTTCCTGGCCGAGGTGCCGGGCGAGCCACTCGTCGCGGATGTTGTGCTTAAAAGCTACTAGGGCCTCTGCATCCGGACAGTCGACGATTTGATTTTTCTTTGTCAGGAACCGTGTCCAGAATTGCCTGGCCGATTCATCTGGCTACTGAATTATGTGGCTCAAGTCATCGGCATCTGGTGGTCGCACATAAGTGCCCTGGAAGTTGTCGAGGAATGCGGCTTCCAGATCTTCCCAACAGCCAATGGATTCTGCTGGCAGGCTGTTGAGCCAATGCCGAGCTGGTCCTTTGAGCTTGACTGGGAGGTATTTGATGGCGTGTAGATCATCACCGCGGGCCATGTGGCTGTGCAAGAGGAAGTCCTCGATCCATACCGCAGGATCTGTTGTGCCATCGTATGATTCGATATTTATGGGTTTGAAACCCTCTGGGATTTGGTGATCCATTACTTCGTCTGTGAAGCATAGGGGGTGTGCAGCACCCCTGTATTGGGCTATATCGCGATGCAGCTCAAATGAGTCTTGTCCGCTGTGTTCGGCCCGGCCGGATTTACTTTTACTGTATCCGGCGTGACGCTTATCGTCTCGCATAGTGGCACGCCCTCGTGATCCGTAGATCGATCTTGCGCGTTTTGCTTTGTCCTCCAATACGTCTCGCAGGTCTGGCGTATTTCCCCATGCCTTTTTATTTGAATTGAGTGGCGTCGGGGTGCGGGCTGAGCTTTTGGCTGAAATGCCTCTCTGTCACGGCCACGAGGTGGCCGATCCGCCGCGTCATATGCTGGAGATGTAGGTTTTGGTGCTTCCTCCTCCAGTCGGGGTAGCAACCTGCGCTTTGGGTAACTCTTGGAGGGACGTTTGACTTTACATTCCTCGGCCACAAGGACTTCAGTCCATCTGTCAGCTAGCAAATCCTGATCAGCTTGAAGCTGTTGTTGCTTTTTCTTAAGGCTATTTGCCGTGGCTATAAGCCGGCGCTTGAAGCGCTCTTATTCTACGGGATCCTCGGGCACGACAAATTCGTCATCGTCGAGGCTTGCCTCGTCTTCGGAGGAAGGCATGTAATTATCATCCTTCGCTTCTCCATCTGCCGCTCTCTCGGGAGGGCTGGCTTCTCCATCCTCATGCCCTAAATCTTGCTGGAGGGGATTGTTGTCGTCTTCGGCACTGTGAGGAGTGATATTATCTCCTGTGCCAGTGTCACCGCTTTTGCTTTGGCGAGACTTAGAGCGGCGCCGCTAACGTCGGCGCTTGGGTTGCTTCTTGGAGGGGTCATCCTCCGCTGTCCCGTCGCCATTGCCTTCTTTGGGTGTGTCCACCATATATATGCCATATGACGAGGTGGTTGTCCAGTGCCCTATGGGCAGTGGTTCTTGTTCGCCTCCTGCATCGTCGTCCATGCCGTCGATGTCTTCGGAGTCGAAGTCGAGCATGTCGGTCAGATCATCGACAGTGGCTACTAAGTGGGTGGTGGGTGGGTGGCGAATTTCTTCGCCATCCGCATCCCAATCCTGCCAGACATAGTTTGGCCAGGACTCTCCTGACAAGGAGAGAGACCTTAATGAGTTTAGTATGTCGCCGAAGGGCGAGTGCTGAAAGATATCCGTGGAGGTAAACTCCATGATCGGCGCCCAGTCGGATTCGATAGGCACGGGCGCAGGCGGTTCGGAGTCCGTGGCCGGGGAAGGATCCGGCAGCTTGGCATCATGGCTCTCGTGAAGGGTAAGGTCAATACTCGGCTCGATCGTCGCTGAGGATACGGCCTCCGTGGTAGGGTCTATCCACCCGTCCATGGATGGCGCAACTGGCTCCAAATTGAGAGTCGGAGCGGTTGCCGGCACGATCTCCTAAACACTGTCCGACGGTAGAGCTAAATCATGCTCATCGTGACCGTGTGGTGCACTAGGCAGGGGCTCGAATCCGTCAAAGATCAAGTCTCCACGGATATCGGCCGTGTAGTTTAAGCTTCCAAACCAGACCTGGTGGCCAGGGGCGTAACTCTCGATCTGCTCCAGATGGCCAAGTGAGTTGGCCCATAGTGCAAAGCCGCAGTACACAAAGATCTGTCCGGGGAGAAAAGTCTCACCCTGAACTGCATCGCTATCGATGATTGAAGGAGCCATCAAGCCTAATGATGACGACACAGAGGAACTCTCAACGAAAGCACCAATGTCGGTGTCAAAACCGGCGGATCTCGGGTAGGGGGTCCCGAACTGTGCGTCTAAGGCGCATGGTAACAGGAGGCAGGGGACACAATGTTTTACCCAGGTTCGGTCCCTCTTGATGGAGGTAAAACCCTACGTCCTGCTTGATTTATTCTTGATAATATGAGTAGTACAAGAGTTGATCTACCACGAGATTGGAGAGGTTAAACCCTAGAAGCTGGCCTATGGTATGATTGTGTGTTGTCCTACGGACTAAAACCCTCCGGTTTATATAGATACCGGAGGGGGCTAGGGTTACACAAGGTTGGTTACAAAGGAGGAGATATCCATATCCATATTGCCTAGCTTCCCTTCCATGCCAAGTAGAGTCCCATCCGGGCACGGGACAAAGTCTTCAATCTCGTATCTTCATAGTCCAACAGTCCGACCAAAGGATATAGTCCGGCTGTCCAGAGACCCCCTAATCCAGGACTCCCTCACTAACCCTAAATTTTCAATCCAGAACTAAACTATGGAGTGTTTTCATTGGATAGAGTGATCTCAATAATGGCAAGATACATGGGAAAACAATGTACTAGGGAATCAGAGTGAGAACAACACAAAAATCAAGTCCATACCCTAGTTCGGCGATGGAGTTGCTACGGCGGCAATGGCGGAGACGATCCCATTGACGGCGGTGGAGACCAGCGACTGGAGGCGGCTGGCGACGAGGAGGAAGATCCGGAGACCCAGGGAGGCAGAGCAAGCTGAGCGCGGGCGAGGAGGTTCGGAAAGTTTTTCAAATTTTGGCCCGTGGGTATATATAGCATGACCCTGTCGGTGTGACCGAGTGGAACAACTCGGTGGCACCGAGATTCATAACTGCAAGCAGTTACTGAAACTCGGTGTGACTGAAAAGTTCAAATCGGTTGCACCGAGATTGAAAACCTAGATCGACTTAGTGATCTCGGTATGACCGAAATGGATGAATCGGTCAGACCGAAACACACAAAGAAGTTTTGGAATTTTAAGTCTATGACGAATCCGGGACTCCCAGTGCTCCTCACACAGAGTGGTTCGAATCTGACTTGATCAAACTTTGTGATGCAGCATGAATAGAGTTTGAGACGAGAAAAGCATAGATAGCTAGAGGAGGTTCCTAGGCATTCTTGTCCATCCACTTGGCAAGATAAAAATAAACCAACCAATCAAAACAACAAGTGGATGTCCTCGAATGAGTAAATTATGCAACCAACATGCTCACACAATAAAATGACAAATGAAATATGTGGCAAAGCATGCACAAACAATTCTAGCATCTATCAAACAATTGGCGATGACTAGGTCATCTATATATGAGTATATTGACTTAGGAGTCAAATGAGAACATTTGATCATAGGTCATACTCATCGTTTAAGCACAAGTGGGGTTACCACTTTTACATAAAGCGTTGCTGTGTTCACACCATTAGAGTTGCTTTAACTCAATTCTTAGAGTAAAGCTCCCCCTAGATGTGAGATCCCACCTAAGAGGGATGAACTAACCTTGGGTTTTGTCGATGATGAATTCATGTAGGTGTTGAAGATGTGGATGCTCTAAGTTGATGTAGATCATTCGGAGCTATCCTTTGGAGTAATTTGCACTTTCAATACCTACATGGGTTAGTCCCACAAGGAACAAACAAGGATATCCATAGACATAGAGTGATGCACACACAAGATGATGTCTATGAGAGCATTAGGTTACCTTGTCCCTTGTCTTACCAACAAGAGGGTTTGTGACTCCTTGAACTAGTGCAAGATGTGGAAGTTGATTGCACTTGTTCTTGCCAAAATGATAAGAGTGAAGTATGTTGGCGGAGTCACCCTCAAGAACTCTCTAGTTCTTCTTCTTCGGGATCCACACCATCTTGATGGGAATCCTCGGAGTTGTAGTTGTACTTAATGAAATGGAACTTGATGTAGTCTTGGGAACCCACTTGACCAAGGCCTTAGGAGCTTCTTCAAATGTATCAATTTCCTCTTGAAGCTTGTCCTTGCCTTTTTCCTTGTGGTCTTGTGGTGGAAGATCATCTTGAGCTTGTGTCCCTTTGAAAGAAGTAGGATCATACTTCTCTTGTTGAGGAACAAACTTCGTCTTGGGGTATTGATCTTCTTCCCACTCAACTCCATTGGCATTGAACTTCCGTTCAAAACCAATACCTTGATTCTTCCGGTGCCTTCCTTGCTTGCGTACAATTTCCTCGAATTGCTTACTCCCGGCAAGGCTCTTGTAAACACCTTTCTCTATGATTCCCTTATAAGCTATTTTGTTTCTCAAGTCTAACTTGGACAAGAGAATCATTAGTGGAATCAAGAGAACTACTAGAAGCAACAATATTGGATTTAGCATGATTATTGTTACTACTAGAGGAAGAATCATTCTTGTTCTTGTTACTAGACTTGATTTGAGGCATGTAAGTGGATAAGAGTGAACGCTTGGCAATGTAAGAAGAACTTTTCTTAAGAAGATCATCATTGATTGCCTTAAAGAACTCATCCTCTTGCTCAAGATTGAGCTTCTAAAAATGTAATTTCTCATGAGTCCTTAAAAGTTCTCGATGATCTCCTAAGATAATTTCATGAGCTAACTTAAGAGTGTTTAGTTCTTTAGTTAGAGACTCAATCTTCTCCTTATCATTATCATTCGTTTCATCTCGATTAGCATGATTAATTGACGTTTCATCATGGTATTCATCACTAGAGTTGTCAACAAGTAAATCATCATCACCTAACAAGTCATCTTCATCTCTATTGAAATCAACATACTCGGGGTGTGATACCTTTGGACCTTTGGCCATGAAGCATCTTACAATTCCTTTATTTGGTGAATCAAATATGTCCTAGGAGTTGGTTGACACAAGTGCTAGACCAGCAACACCTTCATCTTCAGTATATTCGGAGTCGGAGTGATAGCTTCTCTCAGAGTGACTGTCGGAGTCGGAGCCGGATACCCATTCACCAACATGAGCTTGATGTCTTCGTTTTGTGTAGCTCCTTGATGACTTGTCCTTCCTTTCCGAATCCTTGCTTCTCCGAGAGGGTCTTCATTCATAACGATCATCCGTACTCCTTCTCTCCCTCGATGGTGATTCTTCTCTTCTACTTCTTCTTTTGGGAGAATCCTCTCTTCTCTTGTGGGGAGCCGTACACTCATTGGAGTAGTGTCCGGGTCTTCCAAAATTGTAGCAGTTCCGCTCTCAACTAGAAGATCTTTTGTCATTGTAGGACCTTGACTTGGAACTTCTCTCTTTGCTTCTATTCTTGTAGAACTTGTTGAAGTTCTTCACCATTAGGCTCAATTCTTCATTGAAGGTATGTTTCTCACTTGATGATGTGGGAGCTTCACATGAGGCTTTGTAAGCACCACTTGACTTGTTATGGAGCTCCTCCTTATCCTTGAGTGACATCTCATGAGCAATAATTCTTCCAATGACTTCTGTTGGCTTGAGATCTTTGTAAATTGGAATTTGGATCAATGTGCATACGGTATCATATTTTCCATCCAAGGCTCTTAGGATCTTCTTGATGATGAATTTGTCGGTCATCCCTTCACTACCTAAGCCGGCAATCTCATTTGTGATAAGAGCAAGCCTAGAGTACATTTCAGCGACACCTTCACCATCCTTCATTTTGAACTTGTCAAGTTGACTTTGAAGCACATCCAACTTGGATTCCTTGACGGAGTCGGTACCTTTGTGCATATCAATCAAAGTATCCCAAATTTCCTTTGCATTCTCAAGATAGCTGATTTTGTTGAATTCTTCGGAGCACAATCCATTGAAAAGGATATCACAAGCTTGAGCATTGTATTGTAGCATCTTCAACTCTTCCGCGGTGGCTTCACGGTTTGGTTCTCTCCGATCAAAGAATTCACCTTGCAAGCCAATACACACAATAGCCCAAACGGCGGGGTTATGTCCAAGAATATGCATTTTCATCTTATGCTTCCAACTAGCAAAATTAGTACCATCAAAGTAAGGACCTCTACGGTGGTAATTTCCCTCGCTAGACGCCATACTCTCCTAGGTTGTGAAACAAGGATGTGACCACCAAAAGCTATGGAAATCAAAGCAAATGGAGACCAAAGCTCTGATACCACTTGTAGGATCGAAAGTGTGTCTAGAGGGGGGGTGATTAGACTACTTGACCAAATAAAAATATAGCCTTTTCCCAATTTTAGTTCTTGGCAGATTTTAGCAACTTTGGACAAGTCAAGCAATCTTAACACAATTCAAGCAAGCATGCAAAGAGTATATGAGTAGCGGAAAGTAAAGCATGCAACTTGCAAGAATGTAAAGGGAAGGGTTTGGAGGATTCAAACGCAATTGGAGACATGGATGTTTTTGTCGTGGTTCCGATAGGTGGTGCTATCGTACATCCATGTTGATGAAGACTTCAACCCACGAAGGGTAATGGTTGCGCGAGTCCACGGAGGGCTCCACCCATGAAGGGTCCACGAAGAAGCAACCTTGTATAGCCCACCATGGCCATCGCCCACGAAGGACTTGCCTCACTAGCGCTAGATCTTCACGAAGTAGGCGATCTCCTTGCCCTTACAAAATCCTTGGTTCAACTCCACAATCTTGTCGGAGGCTCCCAAGTGACACCTAGCCAATCTAGGAGACACAACTCCCCAAGAAGTAACAAATGGTGTGTTGATGATGAACTCCTTGCTCTTGTGCTTCAAATGAGTCTCCCCAACACTCAACTCTCTCTCTCTCTCACGGGATATGGATTTGGTGCAAATAAGATTTGAGTGGAAAGCAACTTGGGGAAGGCTAGAGATCAAGATTCATATGGTAGGAATGGAATATCTTGGTCTCAACACAAGTGTAGGTGGTTCTCTCTCAGAAAAAGTAAGTTGGAAGTGTAGGTTTGTTCTGATGGCTCTCTCCACGAATGAAGAGGTGGTGGAGGGGTATATATAGCCTCCACACAAAATCTAACCGTTACACATAACTTCCCAAACTCGGTGGGACCGAATGGTTAAACTCGATCGGACCGATTCAGCAAAGCTAGTGACCGTTAGGGTTTTCGGTGGGACCGACATGCAACTCGGTAGGACCAATATGATTAGGGTTAGGGCATAACATAATCTCGGTGTGACCGATTACACAAACTCGGTGAGACCGATTTTGGTAATAAGCTGACCAGAGAGTTGGTCAGGTAAACTCGGTGGGGCCGATCGCTCATTTCGGTGAGACCGAAACGTTACGAAGGGAAAACAGAGAGTTTACATTGCAATCTCGGTGGGACCGATCGCTCATATCGGTCAGACCGAAATGTTACAAAGGGAAACAGAGAGATTACAACCCCATCTCGGTGAGACCGAGATCCCTATCGGTGAGACCAATTTGCCTAGGGTTTGTGGCAGTGGCTATGACATTTGAAACTCGGTGGCGCCGGATAGTAAGAATCGGTGGGGCCGAGTTTGACTTTTGGTTTAGGTCATATGTGGATGTGAGAAAGTAGTTGAGGGTTTTGGAGCATATCACTAAGCATTTTGAGCAAGAACCTCATTAAGCAACACCTCATCCCTCCTTGATAGTATTGGCTTTTCCTATAGACTCAATGTGATCTTGGATCACTAAAATAGAAAATGTAGAGTCTTGAGCTTTCAGCTTGAGCCAATCCTCTATCCTTAGCATTTTGAGGGGTCCACTTTTCTCATCCATGGCATGCCAATCATTGAGCTTTCCTGAGATATTAATCTTGAAATAGCATTAGCTCAATGAGCTATATGTTGTTAGGAATTACCAAAACCACCTAGGGATAGTTGCACTTTCAACTTGCGACCAAGCTCAACATCAACAAGCACCCTATGATTTTCAACATTGGAGATCTTGTGTGGCTACACCTTCGCAAGGACCGCTTTCACCAAGAACGCAAGTCCAAACTTTGACCACGAGCGGATGGACCTTTCAAGGTGCTTGCACGCTACAACAACAACGCATACAAGATCGACATTCCAAGCGACAAGTACTCCGTGAGCAACATCTTCAACGCCAAAGATCTCTCTCCCTACCATGGTGATGAGGATTTAGATCCGAGGTCGGATCTTCCCCAAGGGAGGGGAGATGATGCGGAGCATCCCACGATCATCCCCATGGACGCACCTACACCGCCAACATCTCCACTTGGAACAATGACAAGAGCCCGAGCCAAGGCTATCGAGGATAAGGTGAACTCACTCCTCTTCGAACTTCCACTTTCTATGCATGAGACCTGGCTACTACCTCAAGCGGAAACCCTATGTGTGATCAGGTACTTGGAAGGAAACCACGGATCTACTACGCTCAACGGATAAGATGGTGCGGACGACAAGTTCATTGGACAAGAGGAAGGAAAGCTCGAAGCTCCCAGGCTCCGAACGACCGGCGAGCCCCGGACGTCCGACAACCTCCAGGCTCCGGACGTCCGTCCCGCACCGGACGACCAGAATATCCACACCCGAGCCGAATCTACGGATTTCCGGAGACCCCCGGACGACCGGCGCCCCGGACGTCTGACCCCGACCGGACGTCCGATCGAAGTCCACCCGAGCCGAATCTATGAACGCCCGACGAGCCCTGGGCGTCCGGACCCTCGCGAGCCTCCGGACGACCGGTGACCTCCGGACGTCCGACGCCTGTGCGCTGTTATGTGTTGGGTCGCAGCCCATGTACCCCCCCACTTCGCCCCCTTTTGCACTAAGACTATAAATAGACCTCCTCCTCCTCCTAGATAGGGTTAGCAAAGGTTTAGCTCATTTTTGTGTCAGAGCTTTGCTCATCCACTTGGATACCTTCTCCTCGGAGATTCGAGCCTCCTCCAGAGATGATCCCCCAAGCAGATTCAAGACCCCTTTTAGGGAAGAACTCAAGACCTCCTCACGGAGAAGATCGTGCTACTTGTATCGTCTTTAGTTGGCTTTGGATCTTGTACCTCCTTTTGTGTTACAAGGATCTAGCGCATGTGTAACCGTTCTTGTTGGTTTGAGTGATTCTCTCCTCGTTTTCCCCTCGTGTATCCCCTCGTGTTCTTCGCGGGATCCACTCCTTTCATGAAAGATCGGCCGATTAGGGTTCCACCCTACATCAGAATGCATGCACGTGCTCATCCACATCTGATGAGCCAATGATGACCCATAATTATAGAGGATCAATCATAGTCCTTTCAATAAGTAAGACTCGCGAACCCAACGAGGAGCAGAAGGAATCTATAAACGGTTTCAGTAAGGTAATCTCTGCAAGTGTTGTAAGATAGTTTTGATAGATAGTTTGGTAGCAAGATAATTGATAGCAAGTAACAAGTAAACAAAGTAACAAGGTGCAGCAAGGTGACTCAATCCTTAATATTGCTAAGGACAAGCCGGTGGAACTTCTTATAGTGATTAAAACGCTCTTGAGGACACATGGGAATTTCATCTAGTTACTTTCACAACGATTCATCAACTTACGTTCATTGTCTTGATAAGTTGTTACGTGGGTGAACCGGAACTAAAATGATGTTCTTACTTGAACGAACAACCTACTTATGATTACACACTCCATGCAAGCATGAAAAAACAAGAGAAGTAATTAAGATAAATCTAACCATAGCATGAAACAATTCATAAATTATGGCTTAGCCTTCAGTCACTTTCGTAACCCATCCTCTACAAACTAATTTCACAATGTCTTTCCCTAGGCCCAAACATGGTGAAGTGTCATGTAGTCGACAATTACATGACACCACTAGAGAAAGAACAATATAACATATCATCATAACATTGAATGGTGATCAACTTCGCAACTACTAATAACAAGACTTCTCTCATGTTCTCAAGAACAAATAGAACTACTCACAAATCATAATTGTGTTCATGATCACATGATGTAAATATATGTTTAACCATCCGAACATATAATCTTCCACCAAGTAAACCAACTAGCATCAACTACAAGATGTAATAAACAGTACTAACACCCCCAGGCACCAAATCTGAGATTGGATATAAAGATTAAGCACAAGAGATGAACTAATGTTTGAATATGAGATGGTATTGGTGAAGACGTTGATGAAGATGAGGCCTCCCACGATGAGAGGAGTGTTGCTGATGACGATGACTTTGTTTTCCCTCACCCGGAGGTGAATATCCCGATAGAATCGTTCCTCCATAGAGCGAAAGTGTTTTTGCCCTGATTTCGCCTTGAGACGGTGGCGGCTCGTCCGGAAAATCCTCTTCTTATTTATTTTTCCTGGGGCAAATGGCTTCATTAGGAGAAGATCTTCATCAGCAGGGTCTCCGTAGGCCCCACAAGCCTGGGCACACCCTAGGAGGGGGTCGCGCCTCCTGGGCTTGTGGGCCCACTAAGACTCTTCTATGGTACTTTTTCTTTTCAGTATTTATTATATATTTCAAAATAAATCTTCCCAACACGCCGACACAAACCCGAATCAAATTTGGGCCGGAAATGTGTTGCCGCGGAAAAAGAAAGACGCACGTCCATTTGCGTCGCCGTGTTGGACCGTGTTTTCTGTTCGCATGGACTTAAATCGGACGCGGGCAGACGAATTGGGTTGCGGCAATTGCAGTTGGCCTAAGCAGGTACGAAATAGTCGGCCGTGATCAATGTACAAGAGCGCTCAACTTGCTGAAGTTTGCAAATGCAGGTGCATTACTCTGTCGCTCAACTTGCTGAAGCTTGCAAACATAGGTGCGTGCATTAACCCTGTCGGTTCTGCTAATCCGAAGAGGAGTTAGGAGCTAGTCTCTTTGCAATCTGTGTACTGCAAGATATTGTTTCGATAGCACATACCTCAAATCAAGGAGAAGACCACACTTTTTTTCTGAAACGAAAAAAGAAAAAACCCATTCTCCACGATCCCAGACGCCGCCTGAAGTACCGGCACTTGTACTTTTCGAAGAAAATAAAGAACTCCTACCAAATATACTGTTGCTTTTTTCCTTTTTTGGGGCAAAGCCAAACACTATTCCTGCACGTATTTGCTAGTAATATTCCAGCGATCCAGTCTGTACATTAAACTCGGCCGTTGCCTGACAGCGGCGTGGCACCCGCCCGTTTCATCCAGATCCCCACCGCGCGCCAATTCGCCCACCGACGGCATCATTTCCGTTTGTCACCGAGAAGCTCGGAACAGTCTGGAAACTCTGAATAGCCGCTCGGCGAGCCAAGTGGAACCGAACAGCAGCCGCACGCGCGACCAATCCGCGCGCGATGATGGTGAATTGGTGATCCCGCAGCAATAACCAAGGGCGAATAGTCCGCAGTTGGTTAGCTCGGTGCTTCTTCATCACAGGCCTTTTCTCTCCCGAACCTTGCAGCAAACAGGCCAGCGCGCGCCTTTGTGCATGCACCCGTTGGCAGAGCGCCAGTGCGTGCGTCGCGTGGCCCAAGCCTGCGGGGTGCGATCGTCGTGCCGGCCACCGCGCACGTCGCCGTCGGCATGGCAGGGTTCCTGATCAGAGTCTACAGCGGCTGGGGAGTCGAGCTCGCCGCCGTCTCCCTCGCGGCCTTCCTCCTCCGGTACGCCGTGGTGCCCTACGTGAACCACCTGGTCGCCAGCCTGAGCGGCCTGAGCGGGATGGTCGCCAGTGAGGCGGTCGTCGCGAGCTACTGCTACGCCTCGGGCCTCGACGGCGCCACCATCTCCCGGCTGCCATGCTTCGTGGCCGGGCGGCCGGGCGACGCTGCTGCCGTGGCCACGATGGACTGTCCGGTGTGCCTGGGCGCTGTCGAGGAAGGGGAGACGATGCGGGCGCTCCCGGTCTGCCGGCACGCATTCCATGCGCGGTGCGTCGACGCCTGGCTGCGCCTGCGGCCGACGTGCCCCGTTTGCCGAGCGACGTTCAGCTGACGTTGAGGCCAACGCGGCGGCCACGGGGTCGCGGCACAGTGGAGTGGGTGCTTGCGTGCAATTTGAGCTCTGGCTGACGAAATGGGACGCGGATGTCCGTATCCTCCTGCATTCGGGCCGTGTGGACACTTTTTTTTTACCACGATAAATTCCGAAAGTTCGGATTTAAAGCATTTTATACGGAAAAAAAAAATTATAGCAACTTTAGTTGACGCGAGGCGTCACCTTTAGTTATTCAGACATGGCAACTTTATCCTAGTTCGTTTTTTGTCAGAAAATTGTTATGTTTACCAACCTCACATGAACTAAAGTTGTCATGAAAAAGATTCCGGTTGCCATGCTTATAATCCAAATGTTTAAGATTTATCTTTTTTTTTCTTTTTGTTTGAGAAAGAATGGCCACAGGGTTGATAAGTTCGTTCCACTGACGTGGGTGGGAAATTTGACGGCCAGAATTGCTGTGTTGTCTCACCCTTAAGGCAATCTTAAATTTTACTATTACTCTTGTTTTCTTTGGACTTATTTTTTTTTGGAACATTTCTTTGGACTTGCTTGTTACTACTCTATATATATCTCTATTCGTATTTGCAATTTATCAGTTGTCTGGAAATAAAATACGAATGAATCGAATCTGTATGAAAGAGAGAGGGAGAGAGAGGGAGAGAGAGAGAGAGAGAAAGAGAGAGGCGTACTGATCCGAGGCCGGCCCTGTCGTCTTCAGCAAGACCGGTCCAAGACCTCTCCTGGCCGTGGTGTCACTCATTTTCGCCGTCGCTTAGATTAAGGAGCCTAGAAGCTAAAAAAAAGTACCCCCATAATGTGATTCTTCGTCTCCATGTCTTTTACCCAAACACCATTATCATCAAGCAATTTTTTTATCTGGTTTCTTTTTTTTATGGATGTTGCCGCATTATGGAAAAATAGGTGTTGCGGTCACCATACAATAGCCAGTTTGCTCAACCCTTGTAACCAGTATATCTCCTCTGTTCCAACAGATTTTCAAAGGTCCCTGTCGGTTCTATATCCGGCATATCTCATAGTGGGGGTCCTAAGCTTGGCGTCTTGGAGCGATGGTAATGTGGACACATATTTTACCCAGGTTCGGGCCCTTTTGATGGAGGTAAAACCCTACGTCCTGCTTTTGATTGTATTCATATGGGGATAGTACAGAGTACACGTGTCTACCATGAGATGGATCTAATGAATATTGGATGACCTATTGACTAGCCTGCCCTCGGCTTGTAGAACACACCGGAGGACTAGGGTTTAGGAGAGTCCTCGTCTTGGGCGCCAAGTCTTGTGGAGTCTTCCTTGTATGCGGCATGGGTTGTCCGAACTGGCCCAATAGTGAACCGCCATGGGGGTCCTCGGCCTGATACACCTGTTCGGGAGACGACTTGTTGAGTACCCCCTAGTCCAGGACACCGTCAGTAGCCCCCTGAACCGGTCTTCAAGTTGGGGACGCTCTTCTATTCTTCCGAACTGTTCTTCATATGTGGTTGTCGGTCTTGAAAAGTGGTTCAATAAATCTTCTCATATTCGATCTTGAGGATCGCCGAAGTAAATCCGAAGAGTTTACACGTCGGGTATCCGAGGAGCCCCTTTAAGTTTCCGGCCTTTATCAATGCCTTATTATTTTTAGGCCACACCTCGGGTTTGAAGTTGTTCCCAGGCAGCAGTGTCCTCTTGCGTCCGAGCTCCAACGCCGGACTGTATTCGAGGTATCTTTTGCGGCCGAGCACCAACGCCAGGCCGCTTCTGAGCTCCAACGCCGGGATGTATCCGAGCTCCAACGCCGGATTGTATCCGAAGAGTATTGTTACAGCCGAGCTCC
Organism: Triticum urartu; assembly: GCF_003073215.2. Classification (NCBI taxonomy): domain Eukaryota; kingdom Viridiplantae; phylum Streptophyta; class Magnoliopsida; order Poales; family Poaceae; genus Triticum; species Triticum urartu. The sequence goes on from NC_053024.1 coordinate 116,944,181, forward strand.
AACGCCGGACTATATCCGAGGTGTCATAGATCACCTTGGTTCAAAAAAAGTTAAAGGAGTTTAGCCGAGCTTAATGCCAGAAATGCCCTCTATGGAGCCAGCCACTAGCGCCCGAGCTTTATGCCGGACTGCTTCCTACGTGGTGCACCACCCCGACTGCGGGCCGATTTTTTGTCAATATTTTTCATTGGTGTAATTTATTCCCTGCCAAGATATATAGCCAGTAGCCCTCAAGGTGTGTATCGGTCTAAAACCCGATACGCACCTGAAGGATGACATAAGACTGATGATCCCAGTAGCCCCTGAGACTCAGGTTGATTCGCAAAATTGGCCTGAGGATCAACTCCTAGCTCGGCAGAATACTTCGGGATACAAAAAGCGATGTGCAAAGTCCTCGAGACTCAAGCTGGGTGCGGCCGACCAACCTGAGGATCACAATCTCCTGGAATAAAGATCTCTTAAATGAGCTAGAGCCAGCGAAGCTGGGCTCGCCAAGGTTGGCCTCAAGGGGCTTAATAGATAGGAAATCGATACCACTTGTTCACCCGAACTTTAAACGCGTCTTAACCGACCATCGGCTTCTCCCTCTTCGGTCAATGGCCGAAAAGTGTTATGTACTCCACCTGTCGAGAATATCGACGGTGTTTCCGATAACCAGGCAATCAGGCCATAAGCCTGTAACAGACAAAGCGCGCTCAGGGAACTTATGCTATATTATTGATGAAGTGTAAGAAGCATCTTCGAAGAAAATAGTGCCCCCACCGATACCTTTCTTCGATTTCTCATTGTTACTATGAGACTTGTGCAATAGATTTTTTTGTACTCGTGAGTTCCGTTGTGTGCCGACCATGATTGAAAACAATAAGAGCGAAAGCTTTCGGCTTCACCCAGTCTGAGGTCCGAGCTCAGATGACCCGATCGTGACAATCGCAGAGGTGCTCCCTTTACTCCCTAGCCGAACAATCGGGAACGTAGGGGTAAACACAGGAGCAAGGCAACCCAGCTTGCGGAACACTTAAGTCAACATGGTGCATATTTTGGCGTAATACACGAACAAGGAACGAAGCCATACAAGTATAATCATATGCAAGATGAAAGGCTTCATAAAGGAAGCCCCAAGTAAACGAGGTATTTGAATTTGTGTGTCACAAACAAAGTTTTGACAGGAAGTTCACATACAACTTTTTGCCAAAAAAGTATAATGCTTGGTCGAACCAAACATAATTTAAAACTGAAAGTTTTTGAGCATGAAAGCGACTTAGCTGGTTAATGTGTTTGATATTGATGAAGCGGTCCGAGCTTATGATGGGATGATGTCCTAGCCCCTAAGCCGGTCCCAAGGTGGTGAAGTGAAGAGCTCGGCAATCCGAAGTGGCGAAATAGCACGGCCAATGTGGCGAGGCGGAACCCTCAGTCTGACCGAGGCGATGTAGCAGACCGGTAGTATGACGCCTGATACGTCTCCGTCGTATCTATAATTTTTTTATTGTTCCATGCCAATATGCTACAACTTTCATAAACTTTTGGCAATTTTTATACTATTTTTGGGGACTAACATATTGATCCAGTGCCCAGTGCCAGTTCATGTTTGTTGCATGTTTTTGTTTCACAGAATATCCATATCAAATGGAGTCCAAACGGGATAAAAACGGACGGAGATTATTTTTGAAATATTCGGAGAATATGGGAAGAAAACTCCACACGAGAAAGTGCCCGAGGGAGGCACGAGGCAGGGGGCGCGCCCCTGACCCTCGTGGGCCCCCCGTAAGGCGGTTAATGCCCTTCTTCGGCCGCAAGAAAGCTAATTTTTAGGAAAAAATCACGGCGAAGATTTCAGTCCAATCAGAGTTACGGATCTCCATATATATATATATATATATATATATATATATGAAACGGTGAAAGGGCAGCCAACCAGAACACAGAAACAGAGAGAGACAGAGAGACAGATCCAATCTCGGAGGGGCTCTCGTCCCTCCCATGCCATGGAGACGAAGGTCCAGAGAGGAAACCCTTCTCCCATCTAGGGAGGAGGTCAAGGAAGAAGAAGAAGGAGGAGGGGCTCTCTTCCCTTCGCTTCTGGTGGCACCGGAGTGCCACCGGGGGCCATCATCATCACCGCAATCTTCACCAACAACTTCACCGCCATCATCACCAACTCTTCCCCCCTCTATGCAGCGGTGTAACCTCTCTTTTACCCACTGTAATCTCTACTTAAACATGATGCTCAACGCTATATATTATTTACCAATGATGTATGGCTACCCTATGATGTTTGAGTAGATCCGTTTTGTCCTATGGGTTATTTGATGATCAAGATTGGTTTGAGTTGCATGTTTTATTATTGGTGCTGTCCTATGGTGCTCTCCGTGTCGCGCAAGCGTGAGGGATCCCCGCTGTAGAGTTTGCAATATGTTCATGATTTGCTTATGGTGGGCGGCGTGAGTGACAGAAGCATATACCCGAGTAAGTAGGTTGTTTGCGTATGGGATAAAGAGGACTTGATACTTTAATGCTATGGTTGGGTTTTACCTTAATGATCTTTAGTAGTTGCGGATGCTTGCTAGAGTTCCAATCATAAGTGCATATGATCCAAGTAGATAAAGTATGTTAGCTTATGCCTCTCCCTCAAATAAAATTGCAATAAAGATTCTAGTTATCGATAGCCTAGGGACAAATAACTTTCTTGTAACAAAAAACTCTCCACTAAAACTAACTTAGTTGTGTCTTTTTCTAAACAGCCCCTACTTTTTATTTGCATGCTATTTATTATCTTGCAAACCTATCCAACAACACCTACAAAGTACTTCTAGTTTCATACTTGTTTTAGGTAAAGCGAACGTCAAGCGTGCGTAGAGTTGTATCGGTGGTCGATAGAACTTGAGGGGATATTTGTTGTACATTTAGCTCCTCGTTGGGTTCGAAACTCTTACTTATCGAAAACTGTTGCGATCCCCTATACTTGTGGGTTATCAATACCTTTTTCTGGCGCCGTTGCCGGGGAGCCATAGCGTGGGGTGAATATTCTCGTGTGTGCTTGTTTTCTTTATCACTAAGTAATTTTTATTTTCTGTTCTAAGTTGTTTTCTATCTTTAGTTATGGGTAGGAAATGCAAAATACCAAAAAAATAGTTGTACCTACTGAACCAATGGTTGAAGAACCACTCAAAATCTATCACACTCCTGAAGCTTATTACTTGGATCATCTTCGATCCCTATGTGCTCGTGCTAAAACCCCAACTAGCTTAGTTGAGGGCAAATCTTTAGATGAGCATGCTTGTTATGTGCGACACCGCATATTTGAAAAAGGGAAACGTTTACTGGATCAAATTCATCTTTTGCAATTCTATGCTTGGAATTTATGTGAAATATATGATTATACTTGTTGTTCTGAAGACCCTAAGAAATACCTTCCCTACCAATGTTTGTTTAGTGATAATGGAATCGTATCTTCTTATGCTAAGGGTGTTTATAATTACTATGATGTTTAACAAATTGAAGAATTTGTTGCTTTTAAGGGTGCTTATGAAATTGCTTCTTTGATTGAAAAGTATGATGCTGCTCTTTACAAGTCTGGAAATATTGCCATACTTGAATATTGTTATGATAATTATGCTTCTAATGCCTATGTTAAACCATATATTGAGGACTCCTCCGCTGTCCAAGAAGAGACTAATATTTTGCAGGAGCCTATGGAAGAAGAAATTGATGAAACTGTGAGCTCATTGGATGAAAAAGATGATGAGGAGAGCGAAGAACAAAATGAGGAAGAGCGGATTAACTACATGTGCCCACCTTCTAATGAGAGTAACTCTTCAACTCATACATTGTTTAATTTCCCTTCGTGCTTACCGAAGGATGATTGCTATGATGACTGTTATGATCCCGTTGATTCTCTTAAATTCCCTTTTTGATGATGCTTGCTATGCATGTGGCCAAGATGCCAATATGAATAATGATTATGAAGATGAACTTGCTATAGTTCCTTATGTTAAACATGAAATTGTTGCTATTGCACCCACACATGATAGTCCTATTATCTATTTGAATTCTCCCGACTACACTATATCGGAGAAGTTTGCCCTTATTAAGGATTATATTGATGGGTTGCGTTTCACTACTACACATGATGATTTTTATGAATATAATATGCATGTGCTTGCTGCTCCTAATTGCAATTATTATGAGAGAGGAACTATATCTCCACCTCTATATGTTTCTAATACGATAAAATTGCAAGAAAATGTTCATACTATGCATTGGCCTTTACTATGGGTGCATGAATTGTTCTTTTATGACATGCTGATGCATAGGAAGAGAGTTAGACTTCGTTGTTGTATGATGTATGTTACTTTCTGCTCACTACTAAATTACAAATCATTGTTAATTAAAATTGGCTTTGATATACCTTGGGATCCGGGTGGATTCATTACTTGAGCACTATATGCCTAGCTTAATGGCTTTAAAGAAAGCGCTACCAGGGAAACAACCGGGAAGTTTTAGAGAGTCATTTATTTTTGTTGAGTGCTTTTATAAATTTTAAAAACAAAAAAATAAAGAGGGGAACCCAAAACTTTTCAAAAAGAAAAGTGAAAGTGAGATAGACGAGCATTGTGAAAGTGGGGGACGTCCTTGATCTTTGTTCATGCCCATGGGAACTTTGTGAATCTTAATTACAGAAAATTTTAAACAAAAATAATTATCCCCTCGTACAATTCCATTGTATTATAAAAATAATGTGCCAAGATTTGCCTTTAGGATGTTTACTTTGCTTGTTGGTTTGTACGGTGCAGGACAAAAACTTTGGCTGTAGTGCGCAATTTTACATTTTTTACTGGGACTTCAAATGGTTCTGATTCTTTTTGCAATGTCTTTATATACAAATTTTTTATTTTTCCTTATTTTAGTAGAATATTTGGAGTACCAGAGGTATGGTGAATGTTCAGATTATTACAGATTGTTCTGTTTTAGACAGATTCTGTTTTTGATGCATAGTTTGCTTGTTTTGATGAAACTATCGAATTATATCAGTGGATTAAGCCATGGAAAAGTTATATTACAGTAGCTACAATGCCAAAACAAAATATGAATTGGTTTGCAAAAGTACTTAGAGTAGTGATTTGCTTTATTATACTAACGGATCTTACCGAGTTTTCTGTTGAAGTTTTGTGTGGATGAAGTGTTCGATGATCGAGAAGGTCTCGATGTGAGAAGAAGGAAGAGAGGCAAGAGCTCAAGATTGGGGATGCCCCGGAAGGCATCCCATCTTTCTTCAACAAGTATCGGTATGTTTTCGAATTCGTTTCGTTCATGCGATATGTGCAATCTTGGAGCGTCTTTTGCATTTAGTTTTCACTTTTATTTTATGCACCATGCTGGTATGAGATAGTCATTGGTTGATTTATAGAATTCTCATTGCACTTAACTTATATCTTTTGAGTATGGCTTTATAGAATGCTTCATGTGCTTCACTTATATCATTTGAAGTTTGGATTGCTTGTTTCTCTTTACATAGAAAACCGCCATTTGTAGAATGCTCTTTTGCTTCACTTATATTTGTTAGAGCGTGGGCATATCTTTTGTAGAAAGAACTAAACTCTCTTGCTTCACTTATATCTATTTAGAGAGATGACAGGAATTGGTCATTCACATGGTTAGTCATAAAATCCTACATAAAACTTGTAGATCACTGAATATGATATGTTTGATTCCTTGCAATAGTTTTGTGATATGAAGATGGTGATATTAGAGTCATGCTAGTGGGTAGTTGTGGATTGTAGAAATACTTGTGTTGAGGTTGTGATTCTCGTAGCATGCACGTATGGTGAACCGTTATGTGATGAAGTCAGAGCATGATTTATTTATTGATTGTCTTATGAGTGGCGGTCGGGGACGAGTGATGGTCTTTTCCTACCAATCTATCCCCCTAGGAGCATGCGCGTAGTACTTTGTTTCGATAGCTAATAGACTTTTGCAATAAATATGTGAGTTCTTTATGACTAATGTTGAGTCCATGGATTATACACACTCTCACCCTTCCACTATTGCTAGCCTCTCTAGTACCGCGCAACTTTCGCCGGTACCATAAACCCACCATATACCTTCCTCAAAACAGCCACCATACCTACCTATCATGGAAATTTCCATAGCCATTCCGAAATATATTGCCATGCAACTTTCATCATTTATACATGACTTGAGCATTCATTGTCATATTGCTTTGCATGATCGTAAGATAGCTAGCATGATGTTTTCATGGCTTGTCTGTTTTTTGATGTCATTGCTACGCTAGATCATTGCACATCCCGGTACACCACCGGAGGCATTCATATAGAGTCATATTTGTGTTCTAGCATCGAGTTGTAATATTGAGTTTTAAGTAAATAAAAGTGTGATGATCATCATTATTAGAGCATTGCCCCAGTGAGGAAAGGATGATGGAGACCATGATTCCCCCACAAGTCGGGATGAGACTCCGGACGAATAAAATAAAAAAAGAGAGAGAAAGGCCAAAAATGAGAAGGCCCAAAAATGAGAGAAAAAGAGAGAAGGGGAAATGTTACCATCCTTTTACCACACTTGTGCTTCAGAGTAGCACCATGTTCTTCATATGGAGAGACTCTTGAGTTATCACTTTCATATACTAGTGGGAATTTTCATTATAGAACTTGGCTTGTATATTTCGATGATGGGCTTCCTCAAACGCCCAAGGTCTTCATGAGCAAGCAAGTTGGATGCACACCCACTTAGTTTTCAGTCTGAGCTTTCATACACGTATAGCTCTTAGTGCATCCGTTGCATGGCAATCCCTACTCACTCACATTGATATCTATTGATGGGCATCTCCATAGCCCGTTGATACGCCTAGTTGATGTGAGACTATCTTCTCCTTTTTGTCTTCTCCAAAACCACCATTCTATTCCACCTATAGTGCTATATCCATGGCTCACACTCATGTATTGCCTGAAAGTTGAAAAGGTTTGAGAACGTCAAAAGTGTGAAACAATTGCTTGGCTTGTCATCGGGGTTGTGCATGATTTGAATATTTTGTATGGAGAAGATGGAGCATAGCCATACTATATGATTTTGTAGGGATAACTTTCTTTGGCCATGTTATTTTGAAAAGACATGATTGCTTTATTAGTAGGCTTGAAGTATTATTGTTTTTATGTCAAATGATAGACTATTGCTTTGAATCACTCGTGTCTTAATATTCATGCCATGATTAGATATGTGATCAAGATTATGATAGGTAGCATTCCACATCAAAAATTATCTTTTTTATCATTTACCTACTCGAGGACGAGCAGGAATTAAGCTTGGGGATGCTGATACGTCTCCGTCGTATCTATAATTTTTGATTGTTCCATGCCAATATTCTACAACTTTCATAAACTTTTGGCAACTTTTTATACTATTTTTGGGGAGTAACATATTGATCTAGTGCCCAGTGTCAGTTCCTGTTTGTTGCACGTTTTTGTTTCGCAGAATATCCATATCAAACGGAGTCCAAACGGGATAAAAACAGATGGAGATTATTTTTCAAAATATTCAGAGAATATGGGAAGAAAAATCCACGCGAGACGGTGCCCGAGGGAGGCACGAGGCAGGGGGCGCGCCCCACCCCCCTGGGCGCGCCCCTTACCCTCGTGGGCCCCTGTAAGGCCGTTAATGCCCTCCTTCGGCCGCAAGAAAGCTAATATTTAGTAAAAAATCATGACGAAGATTTCAGTCCAATCGGAGTTATGGATCTCCATATATATATATATATATATATATATATATATATGAAACGGTGAAAGGGCAGCCAACCAGAACGCAGAAACAGAGAGAGACAGATCCAATCTCGAAGGGGCTCTCGCCCCTCCCATGCCATGGAGACCAAGGACCAGAGGGGAAACCCTTTTCCCATCTAGGGAGGAGGTCAAGGAAGAAGAATGAGGAGGGGGGCTCTCTCCCCTTCGCTTCCGATGGCACTGGAGTGCCACCGGGGGCCATCATCATCACCGCAATCTTCACCAACAACTTCACCGCTATCATCACCAACTCTTCCCCCTCTATGCAGCGGTGTAACCTCTCTTTTACCCGCTGTAATCTCTACTTAAACATGGTGCTCAACGCTATATATTATTTCCCAATGATGTATGGCTATCCTATGATGTTTGAGTAGATCCGCTTTGTCCTATGGGTTATTTGATGATCAAGATTGGTTTTAGTTGCATGTTTTATTATTGGTGTTGTCCTATGGTGCTCTCCGTGTCGCGCAAGCGTGAGGGATCCCTGTTGTAGGGTTTTCAATATGTTCAAGATTTGCTTATGGTGGGTGGCGTGACTGACAGAAGCATATACCCGAGTAAGTAGATTGTTTGCGTATGGGATAAAGAGGACTTGATACTTTAATGCTATGGTTGGGTTTTACCTTAATGATCTTTAGTAGTTGCGGATGCTTGCTAGAGTTCCAATCATAAGTGCATATGATCCAAGTAGAGAAAGTATGTTAGCTTATGCCTCTCCCTCAAATAAAATTGTCAGTCTAGTTATCGATAGCCTAGGGACAAATAACTTTCTTATAACAAAAAGCTCTCCACTAAAACTAACTTAGTTGTGTCTTTATCTAAACAGCCCCTACTTTTTATTTACATGCTCTTTATTATCTTGCAAACCTATCCAACAACACCTACAAAGTACTTCTAGTTTCATACTTGTTTCAGGTAAAGCGAACGTCAAGCGTGCGTAGAGTTGTACCGGTGGTCGATAGAACTTGAGGGAATACTTGTTCTACCTTTAGCTCCTCGTTGGGTTCGACACTCTTACTTATCGAAAACTGTTGTGATCCCCTATACTTGTGGGTTTCAACACCGAAGTCCCCATCGTGGGTTAATGAAGCGATGACGAAGCCCCCGGTCCAGCCGAGGTGATGTGGTACGTCGGTACGCCGAGGTGACAGCGCTGCCCAATCCGGATCATTTACTTGTGCACAAAAAACAGTGCAAGACGGAGATAATAGTAATAATTAAAAAAATCATTGCATAACTAATAATTTATGCAAAGTGAGTAATAAAAGAAGTATGGCCTGTGTGCCGAACACTCAATGAGGTAGAGCTCTCTCAATGATGCCGAAGTCCCCGAGGCAACCGAACATGTCGGTATGGCAATTCGACCAACAAGGTGATCACGCGAGCCGATTTACGATGATCGGGACGACGACGTTGGTTTGCCGAGGCGGCGGCATAGCATGACCATAGTTAACTTTCCTGCAGCTCAAGATGGAAAATAAAGAATCCCTTTGCATAATTTATTTATGCAAAATAAATAATTTAAGAAATATAGCCTGTTGGAGGGACGATGATGTCAGTTCGTCGAGATGGCGATACAAACCAACCAAAGTTGGTTCACCTGTGCACATAAAATAGTGCCAGACAAAAGTAATAACAGGTAATGATAATAATAATATACCTTTAAAAAAGGTTTTTTTACTTAATTAACTTAAGCAAAGTAATAAATAATTAAAGAAATATGTCATGGGCGCCGAGGTCGACCCCGCGGAGTGGAGGCGTCAACGCATGTCGAAGGTCCACTAGACGATGACGATGATGACAACGTGATGCGGCCAGGAAGTAGTTCCAATTTGCATGGTAGACTGAGTCACGGATGTAGTGTTCATCAAACTTCGGATGAAGCAGGGTTGCGCCAAAGCTGGCCAGACTGAGACCGACCGGACCGTCATATCAATCTACCGACAGCGGACCGAATTATAACCGGCCGCAGAAAATTTGCACAGAAAAATCATGCAAACCGGCAAAATATATTCCGTGTGAAAATCTATACAATACATGCAGTTTAGGAAAAATACAATCTGATATTCCATAGGTAGCGCGAGGCCGTTGAAATCTGAGGGGAACGGCCGGTACTGTGCTTGCAAGGAAATCAAGCGAACCTCAAAATCTGCACCTAAGGTTGCATGTACAACTTAGCTGCTTTGGATGCTTCACAAACAGCACCAGTCCCAATTCCCAACCTCATGTGGAGGAGTGGCCGCCAGTCAGATCGTCTCTTTCATTTCTTTAATTTTAAATTGGTGGACAAATTTCCCAAGCAATCAAACAATTAGCACACTTTAACTAATAATTAAGTAGGAAGTGATGAAGCTATGTACCTAGGGTTGGGTCATGGACCTATCCGACATACCCTCCCCAAGGACATCTCTGCAAAGAATCAGAAGCAGTCGAAGAGAAACCATTGTCCACTCGACCATGAAGATGCGCTCACTCGACCACCTTGAAGACACTCGACCACCAGAAGATGAGAAACTCTCCACTCTGCAACGGTCAAGACTTAAACCATAGCTTTATGGGCATTTATAACACTTTACTGCAGGCATTACCAGTAACGCCCCTCCTTTATGAACATTGAACCCTGTGTAACGGAGGGGAGCTGGGGTCCTGGCGCACTCTATATAAGCCAGCCTCCTCCTCTGGGACAGGGGTTCGCACTTTTGTAAACACACACTCATATAATCTAGTCGACCGCCTCAGGGCACCGAGACGTAGGGCTGTTACTTCCTCCGAGAAGGGCATGAACTCGTAAAACTCGTGCGTACAACTCCTCCATAGCTAGGATCTTGCCTCCTCATACTTAACCCCCATTCTACTGTTAGTCTTAGATCCACGACAGTTGGCGCCCACCGTGGGGCAGGTGTCTTAGCGACTTATTGGAGAAGTTGCAATTTTTCTGATCCCCTTCATCATGGTTCCAGGCGGAGGTTTGGCTGAGAGCCGCGAGATCCGTCTCGGCGTGCTCGTGTTTGTCGCCGACGACTCCGCTTGGCTCCAAGAGGCACCACTCGACGCTGACGCGCTCCCCACCCGCGGGGCGGTGCACTTTCGCGCGTGCGTCCGCGGCGTCCTCCTGCGGCTTTCCCCCTCCCTGTGACCCGCCGGAGTAAGCGCACCGGTCGGTCGAGGCTTCAGCGGTGGGTGAAGCATGCGGTGGCCCGCCTATGGGCCACCCCTCAAGTCGCCGCGATCGAGCCCGACGAATCTCTCTATGGCCTGTTCGATCTGTCGACTGGCTCCGTAGAGATCGCATCCAAGTGCGGCAGCAGTGACTCAGTGGCAGAAGTCCTGATGGTCAATGGACCACGCAGTCCTCCTGGCTTCAGTCGTGAAGATGGAGGTGACGGGAACGGCGATCCGTCGCGCGTTCACGAGGAGTACCGCCCCGAACGTCTCTCCTCACAGCAGAGGGAAGAACTTCATCGCCGGAACATGGATGCCCTGCACACTCCTATAGTTGGAGAAACCCCCGAGGCCCAGGCCTTGGAGCAGGCGCGCTTGGCCAATCTGGCTGAGCGCACTCAACTGGAGAACCTCCAGCGTGCACTCGAGATCGCGCTCGACAACGTGCTCCTGAATCCAGTCTGGAGTTAGTAAGTTCACCGGGGAGTCCAAGCCTAACACTTGGCTTGAAGACTCCCGAGTGGCTGTCCAGATTGGTGGCGGTAATGATGAAGTGGCCATGAAACACCTTCCTCTGATGTTAGCGGGCTCGGCTAGAGTGTGGCCGAATCAGTTAGCACCTGGCAGCATCTATACTTGGGAAGATCTCGCCCGAGTGTTTGTCAGAACATTCGAGGGCACGTGCAAACGGCCGACAGGTTTGACAGAGTTGCAGTGTTGTGTTCAGAAACCGAATGAAACTTTGAGGGATTATATCCAGAGATGGATCATCCTGTACCACACAGTAGAAGATGTGTCAGATCATCAGGCAATTTGTGCCTTTAAGGAAGGCGTCAGGTATCGAGAGTTGAATATGAAATTCGGCCGGACAGGGAATATGACTCTGGGTCGGATGATGGAAATTGCCACCAAGTATGCCAATGGTGAAGAAGAAGAGCGGCTCCGGAGCAGCAAGCACAAAGCAGTCGCCCACGAAGCCGAAGGAGGAAACTCCGGTCGGAAACAGAAGTGCAAGGCGAACCAGCTGCTCCTGGTGAAGCCTTGGTTGTGGTTCAAGGAAAGTTCAAGGCGAAGCCCAAAGGGCCGTGGAACCCCAAGAAAGTAAAAGATCAAGATGGAAATGACGTGTTGGATCTGCCATGCCATATCCACACCAAAAAAGATGAAGAAGGTGATTTCATTTACCCAAAGCACACCAATCGGCAGTGTCGGCTCCTAATCCAGCAGTTCTGAGAGAAACAGCCCAAGGAAAAAGAGAAGGAGACAGACAAGGCTGAGGATGAGGAAGAGGATGACGATGGTTATCCCCACGTGAATTCCACTCTGATGATTTTTGCTGATGTCGAGAGCAAAAGTCGATTGAAAGTTATCAACAGGGAAGTGAACATGGTCGCTCCGGCGACACCCAGTTACTTGAAGTGGTCACAGACTGCCATTACATTCGACCAGTCTGATCATCCAGCACACATCGCCACCCCTGGGAGGCAAGCACTAGTGGTCCACACGGTGGTCGAAGGCACTCGACTGACAAAGGTCCTGATGGACGGTGGCAGTGGTATGAACATACTATATGCAGAAACGTTGAAAGGAATGGGCATTCCGATGTCCAGGCTCAGTGAAAGCCATATGAGTTTCCATGGGGTCATTCCAGGCAAGAAGGCCGCATCCCTCGGTCAGATTGCACTCGACGTGGTTTTCGGTGATTCCAAAAATTACCGCAAAGAAAAGTTGACGTTTGAAGTTGTGGATTTCTAGAGTGTTTATCATGCAATTCTAGGCAGGCCAGCTTATGCATGATTTATGGCTCGACCATGTTATGTGTACCTCAAACTGAAGATGCCAGGTCCTAGAGGAGTGATTACTATCTCTAGTAATCAGAAGAAGGCAGAAGAGTGCTTCCAGAAGGGCTCAAAGATCGCCGATGCCCAGATGGCCGTAGTAGAATTGCAAGAATACCAGAAAAATGCTGATCCGAGTGACTTGCTGCGAGCCAAGAAGCCAGCCACAGATTCAGCATTCAGTCATCTGGTGAAACGAAGTTGATTCATATTCACCCGACAGATCCCAGTGCTGCTCCGACTCACATTTCAACCTCACTCGACTCCAAATAGGAAGAAGCACTCATCCAGTTTCTCCGTGAGAACTAGGAGATTTTTGCATGGAAGACTTCTGACATGCCGGGTGATCCCAGGGGACTGGCTGAGCATCATTTGAGAGTCGACCCGAAGGTGAAACCAGTTAAAGAGCATCTTCGATGGTCCGCCGTCCAGAAAAGAAAGGCAATCGGGGAAGAGGTGGCTCGGCTTTTGGCAGCTGAGTTTATCCGAGAGATTTACCACTCCGAGTGGTTAGCCAATGTTGTCATGGTCCCAAAGAAAGATGACTCACTTCGCATGTGCATCGATTTCAAGCATATCAATCGGGCCTGCCCGAAAGATCACTTTCCTCTCCCTCGCATCGACCAGATAGTCGACTCGACTGCAGGGTGCGAGCGTTTGTCCTTTTTGGACGCCTACTCCGGGTACCACCAGATCCGTCTGTATGGACCCGACGAAATAAAGACAGCTTTTATCACGCCGGAGCCACATTCATGAGGATGATTCAGAAGTGCCTGCTCACTCAGATCAGTCGGAATGTGGAAGCATACATGGATGACATTGTGGTCAAGTCACGTAAAGGTTCCGACCTACTGAATGACCTTGCTGAAACCTTTGCCAACCTCAGAAGGTATGATATCAAGCTCAATCCATCTAAGTGCACATTTGGAGTTCCAGGCGGAAAGTTACTCGGTTTTCTTGTTTTCGAACGAGGAATCGATGCTAACCCGGAGAAAGTGGGCGCTATACTTCGAATGAAGCGCCCTGTGCGTGTGCATGATGTACAGAAGCTTACTGGTTGCTTGTCCGCCCTAAGTCGATTCATTTCTCGCCTCGGTGAAAAGGCGCTGCCTCTTTACCAACTGATGAAGAAATTAGACAAGTTCGAGTGGACCCCAGAAGCTGATGCAGCGTTTGCAGAGCTAAAAGCCCTGCTTTCCACCCAGCCGGTGCTTGCTGCTCCAATCAGCAAAGAGCCTCTACTGCTTTATATAGCAGCCACTGGACAAGTTGTCAGTACAGTACTTACGGTCGAGCGGGAAGAAGAAGGAAAAGATTATAAGGTTCAACGCCCAGTTTATTATATTTCTGAAGTCCTGACCCCGTCAAAGCAGAGATATCCTCATTATCAGAAGCTTGTCTATGGGATTTACATGACCACGAAGAAGGTTGCACACTATTTCTCAGATCACTCTGTTACAGTCGTCAGCGACGCTCCATTGTCAGAGATTCTGCACAACAAAGATGCAACTGGTCGAGTGGCCAAATGGGCTATTGAACTCCTTCCCCTGGATATCAAGTTTGAGGCAAAGAAAGCTATCAAGTCCCAAGCAATAGCAGATTTCCTCGCCGAGTGGATCGAACAGCAACTGCCGACTCAAGTTCACTCTGAACACTGGACCATGTTCTTTGACGGATCCAAGATGCTGAACGGTTCTGGTGCTGGAGTAGTTCTGGTATCCCCCCGAGGAGACAGGCTCAGATATGTCCTCCAGATTCACTTTGATTCCTCCAACAACGAAGCAGAATATGAAGCACTCCTGTATGGGTTGCGCATGGCCATTTCACTCGGCGTCCGTCGCCTCATGGTCTATGGCAACTCAGATTTGGTCGTTAATCAAGTGATGAAGGAGTGGGACGTCAGAAGCCCAGCCATGACTGGTCACTGCAACGCAGTGAGAAAGCTCGAGAAGAAGTTTGAGGGATTAGAACTCCACCACATACCCCGACTGAAAAATCAAGCAGCCGACGATTTGGCAAAGATAGGTTCCAAGAGAGAAGCCATTCCCAGCAATGTATTTTTGGAGCATATCCACTCGCCGACAGTTCGGGAAGATCCTTTTACTGAAGAGCCCCCGCAACCTAAGAGCGCCACAGGTCCGACTGAAGTCGAGGTCCCAGCCGTGGTCGACCTGATCATGGAGGTTATAGCCATTACTCCCGACTAGACGGTGCCCTACATTGCGTACATCCTCAGGAAAGAACTCCCAGAGGATGAAGAAGAGGCTCGACAGATTGTCCATCGATCCAAGGCCTTTACTGTGATAAGAGGGCAGCTGTTCAGGGAAAGCGTGACTGGAGTCGGTCAGAAATGCATAACACCAGAAGAAGGTCGAATGATCCTCAATGACATCCACTCGGGGACCTATGGTCATCATGCGTCCTCCCGGGCCATCGTGGCTAAAGCATACCGAGCTGGATTCTATTGGCCACGAGCAAATGAAATGGCGAAAGATATAGTCGACAGATGTGAAGGCTGCCAGTTTTACTCCGACATGTCCCACAAGCCAGCGTCTGCTCTGAAGACCATCCCCCTCATCTGGTCCTTTGCTGTTTGGGGACTGGATATGGTTGGACCACTGAGAACTGGCAGGAGCGGCTTCACTCATGTGCTCGTTGCAGTCGACAAGTTTACCAAATGGATCGAAGCTAAACCTATCAAGAACCTTGATGCTAGCACCGCTCTTAGTTTTATCAGAGAATTGACGTTCAGATATGGAGTCCCACACAGCATCATCACGGACAATGGGTCGAACTTCGACTCTGATGAATTCAGAGCTTTCTGCACCTCTCAGGGCACTCGAGTCGACTATGCTTCGATCACTCACCCGCAGTCAAACGGACAAGCAGAAAGAGCCAATGGCCTAATTCTCAAAGGATTGAAACCCCGACTGATGCATGATCTCAAACACGTAGTAGGCGCTTGGGTTGATGAACTTCCGTCAGTTCTGTGGGGCTTGAGGACAACTCCTAATCGGTCGACCGGACAAACTCATTTCTTTTTGGTTTACGGAGCCGAAGTAGTTTTATCAAGTGACCTGCTCCACAACGCACCCCGAGTCGAGCTCTTCTCCGAAGAGGAAGCAGAGCAGGCCCGGCAAGTTTCAGTCGATCTCTTGGAGGAGGAAAGAGAGATGGCCTTGATCCGGTCGACCATCTACCAGCAAGACTTGCGTCGATTCCACACCAGAAATGTGAGGGGTCGAGCCTTTCAAGAAGGAGACCTAGTTCTTCGAGTGGATCAACAGAAACCACACAAGCTTGCCCCGACTTGGGAGGGCCCCTTCATCATCACCAAAGTTCTCCACAACAGAGCATACCATATTTACAGTATTGAGCATCAGAAAGACAAGCGACGGGCTTGGAACGCTGAGCTGCTCCGCCCCTTTTATACTTAAGCACTCGTACGAATAAAATGTAATGAGAAACACCTTTTGTAATTCATTTATCAAAGACAAGAGCTTACGGTTCTCTCATTCGATTGTGTTGTTCTTATTTACTTCTGAAATCCCCCAGTGGGTGGGCTCAGTCGCGAATCCGTTTCGCCTAAGTTCAAAAAAATCCTACCGATTGGAGAGCAATCCTCCAACTCGGGGGCTTAGCTGCAATCCAGCACTCGCCTAAGTTCTCTCACTAGGAGACTTAGCTGCAGTCCGGTACTCGCCTAAGTTTGAAAAAATCCTACCGAGTGGAGAGCAATCCTCCCACTCGGGGGCTTAGCTGCAGTCCAACACTCGCCTAAGTTATCTCACTAGGAGGCTTAGCTGCAGTCCGGTACTAGCCTAAGTTTGAAAAAATCCTACCGAGTGGAGAGCAACCCTCCCACTCGGGGGCTTAGCTGCAGTCCAACACTCGCCTAAGTTATCTCACTAGGAGGCTTAGCTGCAGTCCGGTACTAGCATAAGTTTGAAAAAATCCTACCGAGTGGAGAGCAATCCTCCCACTCAGGGGCTTAGCTGCAGTCCAGCACTCACCTAAGTTCTCTCACTAGGAGGCTTAGCTGCAGTCCGATACTAGCCTAAGTTTGAAAAAATCCTACCGAGTGGAGAGCAATCCTCCCACTCGGGGGCTTAGCTGTAGTCCAGCACTCGCCTAAGTTCTCTCACTAGGAGGCTTAGCTGCAGTCCGGTGCTAGCCTAAGTTTGAAAAAATCCTACCGACTAAAGAGCAATCCTCCCACTCGGGGGCTTAGCTGCAGTCCAGCACTCACCTAAGTTCTCTCACTAGGAGGCTTAGCTGCAGTCCGGTACTAGCCTAAGTTTGAAAAAATCCTACCGAGTGGAGAGCAATCCTCCCACTCGGGGGCTTAGCTGCAGTCGAGCACTCGCCTAAGTTCTCTCACTAAGAGACCTAGCTGCAGTCCGGTACTCGCCTATGTTTGAAAAAATCCTACCGAGTGGAGAGCAATCCTCCCACTCGGGGGCTTAGCTGCAGTCCAACACTCGCCTAAGTTCTCTCACTAGGAGGCTTAGCTGGAGTCCGGTACTAGCCTAAGTTTGAAATAAACCTACCGAGTGGAGAGCAACCCTCCCACTCGGGGGCTTAGCTGCAGTCCAGCACTCGCCTAAGATCTCTCACTAGGAGGCTTAGCTGCAGTCCGGTACTAGCCTAAGTTTGAAAAAATCCTACCGAGTGGAGAGCAATCCTCCCACTCGGGGGCTTAGCTGCAGTCCAGCACTCGCCTAAGTTCTCTCACCAGGAGGCTTAGCTGCAGTCAGGTACTAGCCTAAGTTTGAAAAATCCTACCGAGTGGAGAGCAATCCTCCCACTCGGGGGCTTAGCTGCAGTCCAGCACTTGCCTAAGTTCTCTCACTACGAGGCTTAGCTGCAGTCCGGTGCTAGCCTAAGTTTGAAAAAATCCTACCGAGTGGAGAGCAATCCTCCCACTCGGGGGCTTAGCTGCAGTCCAGCACTCGCCTAAGTTCTCTCACTAGGACGCTTAGTTGCAGTCCGGTACTAGCCTAAGTTTGAAAAAATCCTACCGAGTGGAGAGCAATCCTCCCACTCGGGGGCTTAGCTGCAGTCCAGCACTCGCCTAAGTTCTCTCACTAGGAGACTTAGCTGCAGTCCGGTACTCGCCTAAATTTGAAAAAATCCTACCGAGTGGAGAGCAATCCTCCCACTCGGGGGCTTAGCTGAAGTCCAACACTCGCCTAAGTTCTCTCACTTGGAGGCTTAGCTGGAGTCCGATACTAGCCTAAGTTTGAAAAAATCCTACCGAGTGGAGAGCAACCCTCCCACTCGGGGGCTTAGTTGCAGTCCAGCACTCGCCTAAGTTCTCTCACTAGGAGGCTTAGCTGCAGTCCGGTACTAGCCTAAGTTTGAAAAAAATCCTACCGAGTGGAGAGCAATCCTCCCACTCGGGGGCTTAGCTGCAGTCCAGCACTCGCCTAAGTTCTCTCACTAGGAGGCTTAGCTGCAGTCCAGTACTAGCCTAAGTTTGAAAAAATCCTACCGAATGGAGAGCAATCGTCCCACTCGGGGGCTTAGCTGCTGTCCAGCACTCGCCTAAGTTCTCTCACTAGGAGGCTTATCTGCAGTCCGGTGCTAGCCTAAGTTTGAAAAAATCCTACCGAGTGCAGAGAAATCCTCCCACTCGGGTGCTTAGCTGCAGTCCAGCACTCACCTAAGTTCTCTCACTAGGAGGCTTAGCTACAGTCCATCACTCGCCTAAGTTTGAAAAAATCCTACCAAGTGGAGAGCGACCCTCCCACTCGAGGGCTTAGCTGCAGTCCAGCACTCGTCTAAGTCCTCCCACTAGGAGACTTAGCTGCAGTCCAGTACTCACCTAAGTTTGAAAAAAATCCTACCGAGTGGAGAGCAACCCTCCCACTCAGGGGCTTAGCTGCAGTCCAGCACTCGCCTAAGTTCTCTCACTAGGAGGCTTAGCTGTAGTCCATCAATCGCCTAAGTTTGAAAAAATCCTACCGAGTGGAAAGCGACCCTCCCACTCGGGGGCTTAGCTGCAGTCCAGCACTCGCCTAAGTCCTCCCACTAGGAGACTTAGCTGCAGTCCAGTACTCGCCTAAGTTTGAAAAAATCCTACCAAGTGGAGAGCAATCCTCCCACTCGTGGGCTTAGCTGCGGTCCAGCACTCGCCTAAGTCCTCCCACTAGGAGACTTAGCTGCAGTCCAGTACTCGCCTAAGTTTGAAAAAATCCTACTGAGTGGAGAGCAACCCTCCCACTCGGGGGCTTAGCTGCGGTCCAGCACTCGCCTAAGTTCTCTCACTAGGAGACTTAGCTGCAGTCCAGTACTCGCCTAAGTTTGAAACATATCCCTATCCGCAAGGATGACGAGGTGCAGGTCAACTGCAACCTTCTCCTTCGGAGCTGCGGCACAAATACAACGTCCGATCCATCCCTATCTACAAGGATGATGAGGTGCAGGTCGACTGCAACCTTCTCCTTCGGAGCTGTGGCACAAGTACAACGTCCGGTCCATCCCTACCCGCAAGGACGACGGGGTGCAGGTCGACTGCAATCTTCTCCTTCGGAGCTGCGGCACAAATACAACGTCCGGTCCATCCCTATCCGCAAGGATGACGAGGTGCAGGTCGACTGCAACCTTCTCCTTAGAAGCTGTGGCACAAGTACAACGTCCGGTCCATCCCTACCCGCAAGGACGATGAGGTGCAAGTCGACTGCAACCTTCTCCTTTGGAGCTGTGACACAAATACAATGTCTGGTCCATCCCTGTCCGCAAGGACGACGAGTTGCAGGTCAACTGCAGCCTTCTCCTTCGGAGCTGCTGCGTCTCCAGCGCAAAGACTATTCAAAGCAGTGAGTAAAGTCCATTCGAGGACAAACACAAGAACATTCGGAAATAAACCAAGTTCAGATAAATCCTAAAGATTCCGAGCAGCAAATCAAAAGTTCTCGAGCATCAAGCCTGAAGGAGTTCAACGGTTACAGCAATCACTCGGCATTCCGAGGCAAATTTAAAGCGTATTCAGGTTTCATGAGTTTGTTCACTCGGCGGGAGGAGGGCTGGCAGGCTCCAAGAATGAGTCCAGGTCGATCGCATCAGCTATCCGAGTGGCGGCAGCGATGAAAGTCTCCATGAAGGACTGGAAGTCGTGATTTTTGGTGTTAGCGACTTTGATCGCACCCAGCTTATCTTCATGAGCCTCCTTGCAATGGACTAGCACCAAGGACAGCGCAATGTCAGCACCGCACCGGGCAGAGGATTTCTTCCATTCTTGCACTCGATCAGGGTTCTCGTTCAGTCGAGTCATCAAGGATTCCAGGTCATTCTGAAGCGTCGCCCCGGCCAAAGCGATGAGTCGATTTGAGAGACAACCTCCTTCAGGCGTGCGAGGTAGCTTGTGGCGCTGGCGATACGGGACTCTAGTCGGAGCACGTTCATCGCAGTTTCGTCGCAGACTGGGGAAGCGATAGGGTCCAGACCCGTCTCGACCCTTCCAGTTTCTTCGTCGAAGTCTTGGCAGAGTTCTGCAGCCAAAAGTTAGTCACTCGACCGAGCAATATCCGATCGCAAGCGTCAACATAGTCGGATTAAAGGAAATACCTTCCAGCACGAGATAAAGCTTCTTGGCGAGGGTCCTCAGATAAGCTTCTGTGTCATTCCTCTTGCGGATTGCAGACTCCAACTTTCCATTCAGGACGACCTTGTCCTTCTTCAGACTGGTCACTTCGCAGTTAGCTTCATTAAGACAAGATTTCAGTTTGTTCACCTCTCCTTCAAGCGTTCCGATTGAAGCACGCTTCTTGTCTGCGAGAGCGGTTTTGTCTTGGGCTGCTTTCTGCGCGACGGCGAGGTCCGAGTCTTTCTTCTCCAGAGCCAACTTCATTTTCTCTGCAAAAGAAGCAATCGAGTCAAAGAAGAGATCAAAGAGATATAGTGAGAGTCAGTCGACAATCAGTTACCTTCCATACCAGCGGCCTCGTCTTGAGCTTTTTTAGATTTTGCTGAGCCAATTCCAAGTATAAGTTGAGTTGCCTCTGCTTCTCCTCGAGTTCGGCAAACTTGGAAATAAGAGTACAAGACTTCTGCAGAAGGCAAAAGACAGATCAATCCATAGGATCAAAGGTGGTTCACTTCCGAGTGAATAAAACCTAAAGAAGTCCATTTAGACCCCAGCCGACTGCACACAGTCGACTGCGGTCTCAGGGGCTACACCCAGCGAGTGCACTTGGCGTGCCCCCGCTGACTAAGACTCAACTCGTCTGGTCCGCCCGGACCAGGTTTTAAAAAAAGGGGGCAGCAAGCTGTTAAGACCCCAGTCGACTGCCAGCAGTCGACCGCGGTCTCGGGGACTACACCCAGTGAGTGCACTTGGCGTGCCCCCACCGGTTCGGATCTTACTCGAACGGCCCGCCGGAGTCGAGTGTAAGGAGTAGAAAGAAAAGAACGAAGAACTCTGACCCCAGTTGGGGAAGACGTCCTAGGACCGTGCTGAGCTCCCAAGCAGTGGGAGGGGAAAGTGATCTCTGACCGCGTGCCTGTTGAAGAATGAGCCGGCGACTCATAGGAGTCAGAAAGGTTGAGAAATAGAACCATCTGGCTAGGCGTAGTATCAAGAGATTGCTCGCCCGTCGCATGCCTAACGAATCCAGAGAAACAAGGACGCTTCGAAGTCTGACCAGTCGGCGGGGCCACTAAGTCCGGAGCACTCGCCGGGTCGTGGGCTTGTTTGGATCTCCTCTCCCTGCGAGGAGGCGAGTCGATTTCTTCGTCACCAGTCGATTCTTCGCTCTCCTCGTCTTCCTCGGCCTCCGAATGCTCCTCGCCGCTCTCGCCACCGCTCCTTTCTTCCTCAGCCTCTTGGTCCTGCACTCTGTTGGGCATTGAGTACATATCGATGAGAGCCTAAAAGGACAATGATCAAAGGAAATTCAATCGACCATAAACAAGATGTCACTCGGTGAATCGAAAAGATACTCGATAAGACAGAATTATACCTGCTCCGGCTGGTGCGAGTTGTCGAATGGAATCACCCTCCTAGACCCCCGAGGATTGTCTTTGTTGTTGGTGATCCCCATCAACCACTTCTCCAAGGTGTCCTCGCTGACGTCCTCCGGGTGGATCCGAGTGGAATCCTCGAGCCCAGAATACATCCACATCGGATGATCGCGTGCCTGAAGAGGTTGGATGCATCGACCGAGAAAGACCTCCAGTAGGTCCATCCCGGTCACCCCATCACGGACAAGCTGGACGACCCGCTCGACCAGCACCTTGACCTGCGCCTTCTCTTCTAGAACTACCTTCAGGGGGGCGGGCTTATCCACTCAAGCCAAAGAAAAAGGAGGAAGTCCAGTCGACTGGCCGGGGGTCGGCTGATCCTTGCAGTAGAACCAAGTCGACTGCCAACCCCGGACCGAGTCAGGAAGAATCATGGCTGGGAAAGTACTCTTGCTCCTCATCTGGATCCCCAGACCCCTGCACATCTGGATCACTTGTGTCCTCTCATCACTCGACTTGGCCTTTTTGACCGACTGGGATCGGCTGGTGAAGATGTGTTTGAAAAGGCCCAGTGCGGTCGACAACCCAAGAAGTTTTCGCACATCGACACAAAAGCGGCCAGATATACTATAGTGTTTGGGGTGAAATGGTGGAGTTGAGCCCCAAAGAAGTTCAAAAAACCCCGGAAGAAAGGATGGGGGGCAGTGAGAATCCGTGATCTACATGAGTGGCAAGGAGAACACACTCACCCTCCCTCGGCTATGGCTCGGTTTCATCCCCCGGGAGCCATGCTGACTTGTGGGGGATCAATCCCCCCTCCACTAGGTCGTCGAGGTCGTCCTGGGTGATTGTCGAGCGGATCTCGACGAGTATCCGCTCCGGCTGGTCCGCTGGCCCTTCGCCTTCGCTGCCGCCTTCTTCGCGCGTTCCAGCGATATCCTCTCCTTCCCCATGGCGGCGGGTCAAGCTCGAGTAAAGGTCCGGCGATGAGGGCGGAAGCGAGCGTGGCGGAGAGATTGAGAGAAGAAGAGAGAATGGGGGCGCACGGGGCAGAGGCCTGGTCCAAGGCCTTTTATAAGGTCGTCGTCCGAGTGACTGACGGGCGGACCCAGGCGATCTAAACAAATCTCGCAACAGTCGCGCGCGCAATACGTGGCGAAAAAGGTGGCGCGGGGATCGAGGAGACTTGCCTAATCCGTCCCGATAACCTTGTTTCCGTCCGTCTGGCGCACTTCCCAAAATTCAAATCCCGCGAGATCCGCGGAGAGAAGAACAACCTGTCAGACTGAAGACAAACATCCTCTGCATCATCATTCGGAATTCTACCGTGAAATTTCACTCGACAAAAACCAAGAATGGACCACGGCGATTGAGAAAGGAGTCGACGTCGTCACCTCAACTCATTGTTCCAGAATAGGATATACTCGTAACACAAAGAATGGGTCGGAAGTGTTCCCAACTCCTTACCCACTCAAACCCTGATCCATTCGGGGGTTAATGATGAAGCTATGTACCTAGGCTAGGGTCATGGGCCTGTCCGACATACCCTCCCCAAGGACATCTCTGCAAAGAATCAGAAGCAGTCGAAGAGAAACCATCGTCCACTCGACCATGAAGATGCGCTCACTCGACCACCTTGAAGACACTCGACCACCAGAAGATGAGAAACTCTCCACTCTGCAATGGTCAAGACTTAAACCATAGCTTTATGGGCATTTATAACACTTTACTGCAGGCGTTACCAGTAATGCCCCTCCTTTATGAACATTGAACCCTGTGTAACGGAGGGGAGCTGGGGTCCTGGCACACTCTATATAAGCCACCCTCCTCCTCTGGGATAGGGGTTCGCACTTTTGTAAACACACACTCATATAATCCAGTCGACCGCCTCAAGGCACCGAGACGTAGGGCTGTTACTTCCTCCGAGAAGGGCCTGAACTCGTAAAACTCGTGTGTAAAACTCCTCCATAGCTAGGATCTTGCCTCCTCATACTTACCCCCCATTCTACTGTCAGTCTTAGATCCACGACAGGAAGTGCACCCGTAACTACGTAGGCTACTAGCAAAAATTGTAGCCTTCCTCCACACATAATTAAAAGGTGAATAATAAGGAAAAAGGAGCATGGATGGAAAGTTCCCTGCATGCCGCCGCCGATCAGTACTCTTGTCAGACGGCCCTCCTGTACTGCTTTTGCGTGGGCACGGGCAACACGCTAGCTATCTCCTCGGCTGGCCTCTGCTGCTGCTCAGATTGCCCTATAATCTTCGCGTTGCTCCATGCAGCAAGGTTGCTATTTATATGTGCGGCATTCCAGGACCTTAATGGCCTATGGGTAACTTGGATCCAAGGTATCCTCGGACGACGGATATGGTTGCCGCCGCATAAAACCTTCTGGATTCCGATCTGACCATGAACAACGTAGCAAAACGCGATAGCAAGGATTTCGCAAAAGAGAAAATATACATGAAAGTGACTGAAAAAATATCACCTGATCATCCCATCGATCCGTGACGATCACCTAGCTGGCTCTCAATGAAAGCACCAATGTCGGTTCTATATCCGGCGTATCTCATAGTGGGGGTCCTAAGCTAGGCATCTTGGAGCGATGGTAACATGGACACAGATTTTACCCAGGTTCGGGCCCTCTTGATGGAGGTAAAACCCTACGTCCTACTTTTGATTGTATTCATATGAGGATAGTACCGAGTACATGTATCTACCACGAGATGGATCTAATGAATATTGGATGACCTATTGACTAGCCTGGCCTCGGTTTATATAACACACCAGAGGACTAGTGTTTAGGAGAGTCCTTGTCTTGGGCACCAAGTCTGGTGGAGTCTTTTTTGTATGCGGCAGGGGTTGTCTGAACTGGCCCAATAGTGAACCGCCATGGGGGTCCTCGGCCCGATACACCTGTTCGGGAGACAACGTGTTGAGTACCCCCTAGTCCAAGACACCGTCAGTCCCCTCCATAGCTTTTCTAAATTCTTTTTTAGTTTATTAATTCTTTTTTCGGACCCTTCAGAATATCACGATCCCACGTATGTAAATCTGCATGCACCGCTCGTGTACGGTCAGCGAGAGATGGCCCGATGCTCAACATCTTCGCTTTGTCCCATGTTGTACGTACAATTTCCATAACCGTCTCTTCTTTGAGCCATCGAGCTTCAAATTGTCTCACTCGACTCTTTGGGCGATTAAAAATATTATAATCAAAATATTCCTTGTCTAATATGAGAGGACGATGATCTGAGTGTATATGTTCTTCGTTCCTGACTACAACCCGAGGAAGTTTATTTGCCCAATCCACATTACAAACCGCTCGATCCAGTCTTTCCCTGATTTCGCCTCTCCTCCATGTGAACAGATCACCGATACATCACATATCTTCCAGGCCACACTCTCCCAAACAATCATGAAACTCTCTCATCATTGCATTTGGTCTCGCATTCCCTCCCCCCTTTTCCAACGAGAGTAAAATTTCATTAAAACCTCCCAAAACCACCCAGGGGTGATCGCCCTTATTATGCAAGTTGCTAATATCATTCCACGACAAAACATGATCACTCTAGTTCGGATGGCCATAACCCCCCCCCATTTTTTCTAACCTTTTTACCTCAAAATTTAACCAACCAAACCAGGAGGTTCTCTCTCTTGTCAAAACAAAAGTACCAGATGAAATGAATAGTGCTCTTCTCGCCCCCTACACAGCAGAGGAGGTTCGGAAAGCCCTATTTGATATCCGTGATTTACAGGCGCTGGGTCCTGACGGGCTACACACCATTTTTTTTACAAAAGACTCCAGTCTATGTTGGGGGATGGCCTACATGCCATTTTTTTACAAAAGACTCCGGACTATGTTGGAGGATGACCTAACTGAAGAGGTTCTCCGGCCGGTTAATACCTGCTCTATACCCGATGGTTGGAAGGATACTGCAATAGTAATGTTCCTAAATTTAACTCTCCGGAAAAGGTAACTCAATTTAGATAGATCAGTTTATGCAATGTGGTGTATAAGGCTAATTAAAAAATGATGGTCGGCCGCCTGAAGACAATCCTATCAGATATTATTAGCCCTACCCAAAGTGCATTTGTGCCTAGAAGAATGATTATAGATAATATCTTAGTGGCTTATGAATGTCTCCACAAAATAAAGAAAAAAAGGACCGGTGAAGAGAGCTTGTGTGCAATCAAACTGGACATGCACAAAGCATATGATCAAGTGGAGTGGCCTTTTTGAAGGAAATCATGCTGAGACTAGGGTTTCAGCAGGACTGTGTGAATTTAATTATGCAGTGTGTTTCTTTTATGGAATATCAGGTTCATTTTAACACGGAAGAAACTAGGAGTTTCAAACCTTCTAAAGGATTAAGGCAGGGAGACCCTCTCTCCCCGTACTTTTTTTGTTGTGTACGGAGGGCTTGACAGCCCTCTTAACTAATACAGAGGAGAATTGTGGTATTTCCAGAATTAAGGTTAGCAGAGATGCACCATCAATTTCAAATCTTCTCTTTGCGGACGACTCATTGATCCTTATGCAAGCTCATTCGATGAACGCGGAGACGCTGAAATTAGTTTTGGATGCCTACTGTGCGGCCTCGGGGCAAATGGAGAGCATTGAAAGTCTAGTGTATTTTTTAGTCCCAGCACAAAAGTGGAAGACAAGGTGCAAATTTGTATTATTCTGAATATTATGACTGAAGCCCTTAATGACAAATATTTGGGTTTGCCTGCAAATGTGGGTATGGACAAAAGTGACTATTCTCAATTCTTAATTGATCAAATTATTATGTAAATTAGTGGAAGAAAAGAAAAACGGTTATCAGCGGGAGGAAAGAAAATCTTACTCAAATCGGTTGTACAAGCAGGTGCGGGTCCAGGATTTAGACTTGAGGGGGCGAAGAAGACATCACACGTTACAATATACTACGTCTTGGTATAGATAGCATATTGATAACCAAGCATATGCTTTGGCAATAATAATACATTTTTTTCACTTAATCTCTATGATGACCATGTCTCGCTCAACAAGCAAGTTGATTATCTCATCTGAGTTGACCTTTTTAGGTATTTATTTCCAACAGTAACAATCATGTGATGCATATTTCTTTTAGAAAAATAAACACACACTAATTATCAGTAAATTAGTAGATTGTTTTATAGGATAGTGTACAAATTAACCTTGTATAACCAATTGGATGGCGTGGTGGAAGATGTGTGTACGAAAAGACCAAGGAGGAATGGGCTTCCGAGATACACTATTTCAATTTGGCTTTGTTAGCCAAACAAGCGTGGCGCCTACTTGATAACTCTGATTCCCTATGTGCCACCATCTTGAGAACTGTATATTTTTTGGTGGCGACCTAATAAATGCAAGTATAAAAAGGGTTCTTCTTTTACTTGGCAAAGCATTATGGCGGGAATTGATTCTCTCAAGAATGGTTATATTTGGAGAGTTGGAAATGGACAAAATATTGATATTTGGAGAGATACATGGATCCCGAATTGTGCAAATAGAAAAAATATTACTCCTAGAAGAGGGCACCTTCTATCAAAAGTTGCTGACCTTATCGATCCAATCACCAATTTTTGGATGAAGATTTAGTAAGATAAACATTGTGGCCAATTGATGCTTAAAGGGTGCTAGGGATCCCCCTCCCTATGCATAGAATGGTTGTTTCACGGTTCATTCAACTTATTTGGAGGAATGGAACAAACAACATAGGAGGAAATTGAATTACACAAATGGCATGGGTAAAAAAAATGTCAATCCTATTTGGAGTAAGATTTGAAAATTATCTTATCCAGCAAAGGTGAAGATTTTCATTTGGCGTACATTGCACAAAACACTCCCGTGTTGTGTTACACTTGCTAATAGACATATCAAAGTTCGCCCATCTGCGCATCATGTTCGAATAGGCCAGAAGATACAAAACACATGTTGTTTCTGTGTCAGAAGGCGAAAGAGGTTTGGGAGAAGTTGGGATTGCATGAGACCATTAGTAAAGCTTGTGCTATCGACCGTGCGGGAGAGGTAGTTCTTGAGTTTTTACTTCTCATGCCAGAGCAAGAGCTATCTATATTGGGCACCTAGAATGCACGCGAATTGGTCGATGTCGGTGTCAAAACCGGCGGATCTCGGGTAGGGAGTCCCGAACTGTGCGTCTAAGGCGGATGGTAACAGGAGGCAGGGAACACGATGTTTTACCCAGGTTCGGGCCCTCTTGATGGAGGTAAAACCCTATGTCCTGCTTGATTTATTCTTGATAATATGAGTATTACAAGAGTTGATCTACCACGAGATCGGAGAGGCTAAACCCTAGAAGCTAGCCTATGGTATGATTGTATGTTGTCCTACGGACTAAAATCCTCCGGTTTATATAGACACCGGAGGGGGCTAGGGTCACACAAGGTCGGTTACAAAGGAGGAGATATACATATCAGTATTGCCTAGGTTTCCTTCCACGCCAAGTAGAGTCCCATCCGGACACGAGACGAAGTCTTCAATCTTGTATCTTCATAGTCCAACAGTCCGGCCAAATGATATAGTCCGGCTGTCTGGAGACCCCCTAATCCAGGACTCCCTAAGTAGCCCCTGAACCATGCTTCAATGACAATGAGTCCGGCGCGCAGTATTGTCTTCGTCATTGCAAGGCGGGTTCCTCCTCCGAATACACCATAGAAGAATTTGAATACAAGGATAGTGTCCGACCCTGCAAAATAAGTTCCACATACCACCGTAGAGAGAATAATATTTCCACAAATCTAATCTGCTGACACGTTTTGGCAACATGACATCATGCCATGGCTCGGTGATTATTCGAACCGTTTTTCTTTAACTAGCCCTGCACATAACGCGAGGCAGTTTCTTGACACGTCTTGTCAAAGCAGAGATCGTGTCCCCTTCTTACGGGATTCTCATCAATACGGTCGTGGGTAACCCAACCACGCCTAGGACTCCTAGATTTTAGGCAAGTCCCAAACGGCCACGAGGAGGACGCTTGATATTCACCCTCTTTATAAAGGATCAAGGCTTTTACTTTTTTCCCTCCCATGATCAATCAAATCCCTCCCCCGCCTCGAGTTCTAACACTCAAAGCCTAGGTCAGGTGCTTCGGAGCTTCAATCATGTCCGGATCCAGCCTCCAGGGCCGGTGGATGCCCTCCTCCGTCATAGAAGAGGATATCAAGAAGTTGAGGGAGGCAAGATACCTGACCGCCGAAGTCTCACATCGGCTGCCCGCCCGAGGGCAGGTCGTCCCTACTCCTAAACCCAATGAAGACGTCGTGTTCATCTCCCACTTCCTCCGAGGACTAGGCCTCACTCTGGATCCCTTCGTAAGGGGCTTGATGTTCTATTACGGGCTTGATTTCCACGATCTAGCCCCGGATTCCTTTCTCCACATCTCGGCATTTATTGTCGTATGTGAGGCCTTCCTCCGCATTACCCCTCACTTCGGCCTGTCGCTCAGGACCTTTGATGTGAAGCCGAAGACGGTCGAGGGGCAGTATGCAGCGTGCGGGGGTGCATTAATAAGCAAGATTGCCGGAGCTCCGTGGCCAAAAGGTTCCTTTCTAGAGGTGTCCGGATTATGGCAACGGGAGTGGTTCTACATCACCGCTCCCAGAAGTGCCAAGTGGGTAGCTTCCCCCGCTTTTCGCTCGGGCCCTCCACCACAACTGATGTCATGGATTAGCAGGGGGCTGAGATGGGGTCCAGCCAAGGATGTGCCCATACTGCAGAGCCGCATCCAGGATCTCTTCGAGGGAGATTTTAGTTTGGTTATGGTAGTGCAAGTCATGCTAGTTCGTCAAGTCCAGCCTTGCAAACACCGGCCCCTTTGCTTGTGGGAATTCAACCCAGAAGGACCATGCGCTATTCAGAATTTCCTAGGCCTGACGCACAAGGAGATGTACAAGTCGTTCTTCGGACCCCAAATAGAGTGTCCAGACACCTCCGAGGACATGGGCCTGAGCAGCAACCGCACCGCGGCCCAAGTAAGTAATCCTCTAGCCGAACACACTGTCTTTCATTTATCATGACGTCATTCTGAAGAATCGCTTTTTGACCAAGACTGGATAACAAAGGCAAAGATGATCCGGTGTTCGGCCCCCCTTCCCGAAGGCTTGGACAATCCGATGCTGGAAAAGATGCTTGAGCCAGCACCTTGCCTGGTGCCCTCAAAGGAAGATGAAGGGGGAATAAAGAGGGCCAAAGTGGGCCTCCACCGCTACCTGTTCCAACCGAGGGAACGAGCGCCTCCGTGAGGGAGGATAGCCAAGGGAAGGGATCTGACATTCCCTCACCCCGGGGGAGGAAGAGGACTACCTCTGATGATCCAGAAACTAAGGTTTCTAAACGGGAGAAGAAAACTCCACTAGAAGGTCCCGCCTTGAAGGGTGCTCCTGCCGCACAAAGTCTGCGCGGGGATCAGCCCTCTAACGAGCTGTAAGTAATAAAAAAGTACTTAATAGTGAAGATATACTATCTTACTTCTGAGGAAGATAACCGAAGCATTTATCTTGCAGTTCGGATCTGAGCCCTTCTCAGCAGAGCTCGTCTTCGGGGGATCTTCTTCCGGAGATGATGGAGAGCGAAACGCCTCCCTCGGATTCCCTGGCTCAAGAAGCGGGCGACTTTGAAGTGTCGTCATGGAGAGTTTCTCCGGATCCGGCAAGGCCAGAAGGTAATCCCATGGTCACCTGAAGCCCTCAGTATCCGGCTCTTGAAGAGAGCAATCAAAAGAGTCCGGCACCATCTGGTATGCGGTCGGATGTATTGAAGGGTCTGCTGGAGCGAGCGACTATCTCAGAAGAGCACCGTGCATTAATGTGTACGGTGATTGAAAGGATTTCGTCCACCGAAAACGGGTTGCATGAAGCCTTTATGAGTCTACTGACGGGCTTTGAGGTACGTGGAATGATTATGCATTCGTGGTAGTACCGCACATTTTTAGGTGCGCCCTGTGTAGATAGTAGCCCCTGAGACTCTAGTTGTCATCGAGAACGGCGACGAACAGAGGATCGTAGTCCCAAGTAATAACCAGACTGCCGTTATGTGCAGGTGTCTGAGGCTCCGGTGGCTAGCCAGACAGACGGGGTTGCCGAACTAAAACGGCGATTGGATGCGGCGGATGCCGACATCGAGCTTGTTAACAAGCGGCTTGACGAGGCACAGGGTAGGTGATATTTATAGTGAATGTCACATAGTAAGAGTAGCGTGATTCCGGTATCTTTAATATGTTGTGACTGCAGATGGAGCTGCCACCATGGAGGCCCTGCGGGCGGAGCTTGCCCGAGCCAAGGAGCAAGCAAGGAGTAGTAATGCGGCCGCTTTGAAGGCGGCCGAAGAGTTGAAAGCCGAGAAGGCCGCTCATAGCGAGAGCAAAGAGAAAATGGCCAAAATGGTTGTGAAGTTAAAAGACACTGCCGACCGCTGCCAGTTTCTTGAAGAAGAAAACCGGGCGAAGGCTACGGACCTTGAAAAGGCCACAATGGCGACCAAAGACACCCGCTCTGCAATGAGAGCGAAGAAGGAGGAACTGCATGAAGCCGGGGACATTTTGGCTGGGAAGCCTTTTATGCTGCGGAGGAAGTTCGGCGATCCGCGGTATGCTCCTCTGGATCGGCTGTGGAGTTCGGCCGATGCATATCTGGCCTTAGCAGCGAGCGCTGCCGATGCGGCCGAATACTTCCGAGATCAGACAGATCGTGAAGTGGACAAGCTGTTCTGGTCGCAATTTAACATTCCAGAGCGTCCGCTTCCATTGACTGATTAGCTTGCCGAATGGGCCGAACTCAATAGATTGTCCGGACTCGCCATGAGGTCTGTCGTGGATCATCTGTGGCCGGAAAGGCCAAAGCCGAACAGCTATTTTAGCTTGGTGCAGCAGTTCCTTGGTGCGGTGCCGCGCATTAATGCGATGAAGAGGTCGGCGTGCATAGAAGGCTCGCAGATGGCCCTTGCCCGTGTCAAAACATAATATCTGGAGATGGATGCCACCACTGTCGCGGCGCAGGGTTCGGCCATAGGCCGAGTGGCTGCTGAGCACTATTTTGAAGAAGTTCTTGAGGGCGCTCGTAGGATAGAGGCCGAGTGCTCGAAGAATGTTATGTTTGAGTGACATGTATTCCCATTGTAAGAACAACATTTGATTGAATTTATCAAGGCTGTATTTATACTTTTGCCCGAAAGTATTGTGATGCCTCCTGTGCGGCCGTTTATGTATACATTTATATAACCTGAAAGATTGCAGTCGTCGGCTTTAGCCCCCACGCATATAATGCGGGGGTGTTCGCAGAAGACGCGTATTCACACTTAATCCAATGTCTTAGTCCTGATCAGGAGGTGATAGCGCAGCGAACTAGGCAACCGGACTATAATGCTTTAACACTTTCACTTAGCCATAGGAGTTTGACAGTGGGGCTACTATATAGCCCCTGGTGGCTCCGCACTCGTCCGGATTCGGGGTGCGTACATACCTGGCCGGGAAATGGCCCTTCGTTAATGCGGAGGAATCCTGAAGATTCCAATAGGTCATCGAGTGGTTAACCAGTCTCATGCTATATCATGACAGTCAGTTTTCGGCTTTCTCTACTGAGGTGCTCGTCCGGATGAACCAGGGCACAATCGCAGTAGTTCTCCTGGTGCCGTCTTAGCCGATAGAGCGGAACGTAAGGCAGAAAAACACAGGAGCCGGGCAAACCCAACATTTGACCAAAGACATGATTCGGAGCTGATGCATATAGGGCCAAACTCGCGACCCCGAACACTCCCTAAGGTATTCGGTCTATATCGTGTAAACCGGGTCTAAACAGTACCCTTTGTAATAAGCCCCTGGTGTCCTGGTACGTGCATTATTCTGGCATGACCACATGCCAAGACGTCAGCATCCTTCTCAGTTGTACTGAGAATCTGAGGGATGTAAATCAACAAGAGATAGTAAAAAAGGTTTACGCAGGGTCTTAATCTACAAAGAATCCTTGGAACGGGTCCCTGCTGCACGTCTGTGCCTGTGTCTCCGTTGTGTCGTATCCTGGACGGGTGTAGCACGATGGTCATATGAAAAAGAGAGGGACTTAATTGAAAAGTGTTGGGGAACGTAGTAATTTCAAAAAAATTCCTACGCACACGCAAGATCATGGTGATGCATAGAAACGAGAGGGGAGAGTGTGATCTACGTACCCTTGTAGATCAACAACGGAAGCGTTTGGTTGATGTAGTCATACGTCTCCACGGCCCGACCGATCAAGCACCGAAACTATGGCACCTTCGAGTTCTAGCACACGTTCAGCTCGATGGCGATCCCCGGGCTCCGATCCAGCAAAGCGTCGGGGAGGAGTTCCGTCAGCACGACGGCGTGGTGATGATCTTGATGTTCTACCGTCGCAGGGCTTCGCCTAAGCACCGCTACAATATGACCGAGGTGGAATATGGTGGAAGGGGGCACCGCACACGGCTAAGGAACGATCACGAAGATCAACTTGTGTGTCTAGGAGTGCCCCCCTGCCCCCGTATATAAAGGAGCAAGGGGAGGAGGCCGGCCGGCCCCTATAGGCGCGCCAGGAGGAGTCCTCCTAGTAGGAGTAGGACTCCTACTAGGAGGGGGAAAGAAGTGGGGAGGGAGAGGGAAAGGGGGGCGCCGCCCCCCCTCTTCTAGTCCAATTCGGACCAGGGGGGAGGAGGCGCGCGGCCCACCTCTGGCAGCCCCTCTCTCTCTCTCCACTAAGGCCCATATGGCCCATTACTTCTCCCGGGGGGTTCCGGTAACCCTCCGGCTCTCCGGTTTTCTCCGAAATCACCCGGAACACTTCCGGTGTCCGAATATAGCCGTCCAATATATCAATCTTCATGTCTCGACCATTTCGAGACTCGTCGTCATGTCCGTGATCACATCCGGGACTCCGAACTAACTTCAGTACATCAAAACTCATAAACTCATAATATAACTGTCATCGAAACCTTAAGCGTGCGGACCCTACAGGTACGAGAACAATGTAGACATGACCGATACACGTCTCCGGTCAATAACCAATAGCGGAACCTGGATGCTCATATTGGCTCCTACATATTCTACAAAGATCTTTATCGGTCAGACCGCATAACAACATACGTTGTTCCCTTTGTCATCGGTATGTTACTTGCCCGAGATTCGATCGTCGGTATCTTAATACCTAGTTCAATCTTGTTACCGGCAAGTCTCTTTACTCGTTCTGTAATACATCATCTCACAACTAACTCATTAGTTGCAATGCTTGCAAGGCTTATGTGATGTGCATTACCGAGAGGGCCCAGAGATACCTCTCCGACAATCGGAGTGACAAATCCTAATCTCGAAATACGCCAACCCAACATGTACCTTTGGAGACACCTGTAGAGCTCCTTTATAATCACCCAGTTACGTTGTGACGTTTAGTAGCACACAAAGTGTTCCTCCGGCAAACGGGAGTTGCATAATCTCATAGTCATAGGAACATGTATAAGTCATGAAGAAAGCAATAGCAACATACTAAACGATCGGGTGCTAAGCTAATGGAATGGGTCATGTCAATCACATCATTCTCCTAATGATGTGATCTCGTTAATCAAATAACAACTCTTTTGTTTATGGTTAGGAAACATAACCATCTTCGATTAACGAGCTAGTCAAGTAGAGGCATACTAGTGACACTTTGTTTGTCTATGTATTCACACAAGTATTATGTTTCCGGTTAATACAATTCTAGCATGAATAATAAACATTTATCATGATATAAGGAAATAAATAATAACTTTATTATTGCCTCTAGGGCATATTTCCTTCAGTCTCCCACTTGCACTAGAGTCAATAATCTAGTTTGCCATGTGATTTAACAGCAATAGTTCACATCACCATGTGATTAACACCCATAGTTCACATCGATATGTGATCAACACCCAAAGGGTTTACTAGAGTCAGTAATCTAGTTCACATTGCTATGTGATTAACACCCAAAGAGTACTAAGGTGTGATCATGTTTTGCTTGTGAGATAATTTTAGTCAACGGGTCTGTCACATTCAGATCCGTAAGTATTTTGCGAATTTCTATGTCAACAATGCTCTGCACGGAGCTACTCTAGCTTATTGCTCCCACTTTCAATATGTATCTAGATCGAGACTTAGAGTCATCCAGATCTATGTCAAAACTTGCATCGACGTAACTTTTTACGACGAACCTTTTTGTCACCTCCATAATTGAGAAATATTTCCTTATTCCACTAAGGATAATTTTGACCATTGTCCAGTGATCTACTCTTAGATCACTATTGTACTCCCTTGCTTAACACAGTGTAGGGTGTACAATAGATCTGGTACACAGCATGGCATACTTTATAGAACCTATGGCTGAGGCATAGGGAATGACTTTCATTATATTTCTATCTTCTGCCGTGGTCGGGCTTTGAGTCTTACTCAATTTCACACCTTGAAACACAGGCAAGAACTCTTTCTTTGACTGTTCCATTTTGAACTACTTCAAAATCTTGTCAATGTATGTACTCATTGAAAAAACTTATCAAGCGTCTTGATCTATCTCTATAGATCTTGATGCTCAATATGTAAGCAGCTTTACCGAGGTCTTTCTTTGAAAAACTCCTTTCAAATATTCTTTTATGCTTTCCAGAAAATTATACATTATTTCCGATCAACAATATGTTGTTCACATATACTTATCAGAAATGTTGTAGTGCTCCCACTCACTTTCTTGTAAATACAGGCTTCACCGTAAGTCTTTATAAAACTATATGCTTTGATCAACTTATCAAAGCGTATATTCCAACTCCGAGATGCTTGCACCAGTCCATAGATGGATCATTGGAGCTTGCATATTTTGTTAACACCTTTAGGATTGACAAAACCTTCTGGTTGCATCATATACAACTCTTCTTTAAGAAATCCATTAAGGAATGCAGTTTTGTTTATCCATTTGCCAGATTTCATAAAATGCGGCAATTGCTAACATGATTCGGACAGACTTAAGCATATATACGAGTGAGAAAATCTCATCGTAGTCAACACCTTGAACTTGTCGAAAACCTTTTGCAACAATTATAGCTTTGTAGATAGTAACACTACTATCAGCATCCGTCTTCCTCTTGAAGATCCATTTATTTTCTATGGCTTGCCGATCATCGGGCAAATCCGTCAAAGTCCATACTTTGTTCTCATACATGGATCATATCTCAGATTTTATGTCCTCAAACCATTTCGCGGAATCATGGCTCATCATCGCTTCCTCATAGTTCGCAAGATCGTCATGGTCTAGTAACATGACTTCCAGAACAAGATTACTGTACCACTCTGGTGCGGATCTCACTCTGGTTTACCTACGAGATTCGGTAGTAACTTGATCTGAAGTTACATGATCATCATCATTAGCTTCCTCACTAATTGGTGTAATAGTCACAGGAAGAGATTTCTGTGATGAACTACTTTCCAATAAGGGAGAAGGTACAGTTACCTCATCAAGTTCTACTTTCCTCCCACTCACTTCTTTCGAGAGAAACTCCTTCTCTAGAAAAACTACGAATTTAGCAACAAAAGTCTTGCCTTCGGATTTGTGATAGAAGGTGTACCCAACAGTCTCCTTTGGGTATCCTATGAAGACATATTTCTCCGATTTGGGTTTGAGCTTATCAGGATGAAACTTTTTCATATAAGCATCACAATCCCAAACTTTAAGAAACGACAACTTTGGTTTCTTGCCAAACCACAGTTCAGATTGTGCCGTCTCAACGGACTTAGATGGTGCCCTTTTAAACGTGAATGCAGCTGTCTTTAATGCATAACCCCAAAACGATAGTGGTAGATCGATAAGAGACATCATAGATCGCACCATATCTAATAAAGTACGGTTATAATGTTCAGACACACCATTATGCTGTGGTGTTCCAGGTGGCGTGAGTAGTAAAACTATTTCACATTGTTTTAACTGAAGGCCAAACTCGTAACTCAAATATTTTACCTCTGCGATCATATCGTAGAAACTTTTATTTTCTTGTTACGATGATTCTCCACTTCACTCTGAAATTCTTTGAACTTTTCAAATATTTCAGACTTGTGTTTCATTAAGTAGATATACCCATATCTGCTCAAATCATCTGTGAAGGTCAGAAAATAATGATACCCGCCGCGAGTCTTAACACTCATCGGATCTCATACATCAGTATGTATTATTTCCAATAAGTCAGTTGCTCACTCCATAGTTCTGGAGAACGGCGTTTTAGTCATCTTGCCCATGAGGCATGGTTCACAAGCATCAACTGATTCATAATCAAGTGATTCCAAAAACCCATTAGCATGGAGTTTCTTCATGCGTTTTACACCAATATGACCTAAACGGCAGTGCCACAAATAAGTTGCACTATCATTATTAACTTTGCATCTTTTGGTTTCAATATTATGATTATGTGTATCACTATGATCGAGATCCAACGAACTATTTTCATTGGGTGTGTAACCATATAAGGTTTTATTCATGTAAACAGAACAACAATTTATTCTCTTACTTAAATGAATAACTGTATTACAATAAACATGATCAAATCATATTCATGCTCAACGCAAACACCAAATAACACTTATTCAGGTTCAACAATAATCCTGAAAGTATAGGGAGTGTGCGATGATGATCATATCAATCTTGGAACCACTTCCAACACACATCGTCACTTCACCCTTAACTAGTCTCTGTTTATTCTGCAACTCCCATTTCGAGTTACTAATCTTAGCAACTGAACTAGTATCAAATACTGAGGGGTTGCTATAAACACTAGTAAAGTACACATCAATAACATGTATATCAAATATACTTATGTTCACTTTGTCATCCTTCTTATCTGCCAATCACTTGGGGTAGTTCCGCTTCCAGTGACCAGTCCCTTTGCAGTAGAAACACTTAGTCTCAGGCTTAGGACCAGACTTGGGCTTCTTCACTTGAGCAGCAACTTGCTTGCTGTTCTTCTTGAAGTTCCCCTTCTTCCCTCTGCCCTTTTCTTGAAACTAGTGGTCTTGTCTACCATCAACACTTGATGTTTTTCTTGATTTCTACCTTCGTCAATTTCCGCATTACGAAGAGCTTGGGAATCGTTTCCGTTATCCCTTGCATATCATAGTTCATCATGAAGTTCTACTAACTTGGTTATGGTGACTAGAGAATTCTGTCAATCACTATCTTATCTGGAAGATTAACTCCCACTTGATTCAAGCGATTGTAGTACTCAGATAATCTGAGCACATGCTCACTAGTTGAGCGATTCTCCTCCATCTTTTAGCTATAGAACTTGTTGGAGACTTCATATCTCTCAACTCGGGTATTTGCTTGAAATATTAACTTCAACTCCTGGAACATCTCATATGCTCCATGACGTTCAAAACGTCTTTGAAGTCCCGATTCTAAGCCATTTAAGCATGGTGCACTAAACTATCAAGTAGTCATCATATTGAGCTAGCCAAATGTTCATAACGTCTGCATCTGCTCCTACAATAGGTCCGTCACCTAGCGGTGCATCAAGGACATAATTCTTCTGTGCAGCAATGAGGATAAACCTCAGATCACGGATCCAATCCGCATCATTGCTACTAACATCTTTCAACACAATTTTCTCTAGGAACATATCAAAATAAACACAGGGAAGCAACAACGCGAGCTATTGATCTACAACATAATTTGCAAAATACTACCAAGACTAAGTTCATGATAAATTTAAGTTCAATTAATCATATTACTTAAGAACTCTCACTTAGATAGACATCCCTCTAATCCTCTAAGTGATTACGTGATCCAAATCAACTAAACCATGTCCGATCATCACGTGAGATGGAGTAGTTTCATTGGTGAACATCACTATGTTGATCATATCTACTATATGATTCACGCTCGACCTTTCGGTCTCCGTGTTCCGAGGCCATATCTGTATATGCTTGGCTCATCAAGTATAACCTGAGTATTCCGCGTGTGCAACTGTTTTGCACCCGTTGTATTTGAACGTAGAGCCTATCACACCCGATCATCACGTGGTGTCTCAGCACGAAGAACTTTCGCAACGGTGCATACTCAGGGAGAACAATGTAGACATGACCGAGACATGTCTCTGGTCAATAACCAATAGCGGAACCTGGATGCTCATATTGGCTCCTACATATTCTACGAAGATCTTTTATCGGTCAGACCGCATAACAACATACATTGTTCCCTTTGTCATCGGTATGTTACTTGCCCGAGATTCGATCGTCGGTATCCAATACCTAGTTCAATCTCGTTACCGGCAAGTCTCTTTACTCGTTCCGTAATACATCATCTCACAACTAACTCATTAGTTGCAATGCTTGCAAGGCTTATGTGATGTGCATTACCGAGAGGGCCCAGAGATACCTCTCCGACAATCGGAGTGACAAATCCTAATCTCGAAATACGCCAACCCAACATGTACCTTTGGAGACACCTGTAGAGCTCCTTTATAATCACCCAGTTACTTTGTGACGTTTGGTAGCACACAAAGTGTTCCTCCGGTAAACGGGAGTTGCATAATCTCATAGTCATAGGAACATGTAAAGTCATGAAGAAAGCAATAGCAACATACTAAACGATCGGGTGCTAAGCTAATGGAATGGGTCATGTCAATCACATCATTCTCCTAATGATGTGATCTCGTTAATCAAATAACAACTCTTTTGTTTATGGTAGGAAACATAACCATCTTCGATTAACGAGCTAGTCAAGTAGAGGCATACTAGTGACACTTTGTTTGTCTATGTATTCACACAAGTATTATGTTTCCGGTTAATACAATTCTAGCATGAATAATAAACATTTATCATGATATAAGGAAATAAATAATAACTTTATTATTGCCTCTAGGGCATATTTCCTTCAAAAAGTTGTCGTGCAAAAGTTAAGTTATACTAAATAAACAATATATAGTTGAAAATGAGTAAAGGTGAGCCTTATTGCCACTTTTGCGCGCGTGTTGAGCCCCTTGTATTGTAATAGGGGTATAGTCATCAAACCTGTATTAATTACATATAGTTGAGCCAGACTCGTCTAGCCATGTCTGTGGTCTTACCGACCAGTCAAATGCTTGAGTTGGTGAGGCCTTTTAGTGTGCACCGGCCAAGGCGGCCGCACCGTCTTCGGCGCGCAAGGAGCGTTCAATATTTCCATTTACTGTAATGATGCCACGTGTACCGGGCATCTTGAGCTTGAGGGAAGCGTAATGCGGTATTGCGTTAAAGCGAGCGAAAGCTTCGCGTCTGAGTAGTGCTTGATAGCCACTTTGGAACGGAGCGACATGGAAAGTTAAATTTTCATTGTGGAAGTTATCGGGGAAGCCGAATATAACCTCTAGTAGCAGGGAGCCCCTGCAGTGAGCCTTCGGGCCTGGCGTTACTCCTTTAAAGGTAGCATTGCTGCGGCAAATTTTTGTTGGGTCTATCCCCATTTTGCGGACTATGTCCTGATATATCAGATTTAAACTGCTGCCGCCGTCCATCAGGACTCGGGTGAAGTGGTATCCGTCAATTATTGGATCTAATACCAAGGCAGCCCATCCTGCACACTGGATACTTGCCAAGTAATCCGGATGGTCGAAGGTGATCGGTTGGGACGACCAGTGGCAGAGCTCCGCGGTGATTGGCCCTGGGGCATGTTCCTTTAAAGGTTCCGCTTTGTTTCTCCCTTTTATTACGTGTAACACGTTGACTGTTTTGACTTCTGCTGGGAATTTCTTCTTCTCCCCTGTGCTTTGCTTGTGAGGTTCGTCCTCGTCTTCACTTGGTGTATCCTGCCCCTTATGTTCGGCGTTGAGTTTGCCGGACTATTTGAAGACCCAACATTCTCTGTGGGTATGATTTGAAGGTTTATCAGGGGTGCTATGGATCTGACATATTTGGTCCAGAATTTTGTTTAGGCTGGACAGTTCGTCTCTGTTGCCTTTGGAGGGCGGCTTCTGCTGGCCTGGCCGAGAGCTTCTAAATCCAGCGTTTACCGCCATGCTCTTTGGGCTATCTTCCTTATTCCGTCGCTTATTCTTGCTGCATCATGATTTCCCGTTTCCATCCCTTACTTCGGATGTACTTGGGTCGCTGGTGCTGCATCTGGCTAACTAGATGTCCTCGCCCGCGCAAAAACGGGTCATGAGGCTTGTTAATGTTGCCATTGTTCTCGGCTTTTCTTGACCGAGGTGTCTGGCAAGCCATTCGTCTCGGACGCTATGCTTAAAAGCTGCTAAGGCTTCAGCGTCCGGACATTCGACTATTTGGTTCTTTTTAGTGAGGAACCTGTTCCAAAGTTTTCAGGCTGACTCACCGGGCTGTTGAGTTATATGACTTAAATCGTCTGCATCCGGTGGTCGGACATATGTCCCTTGAAAATTTGCCCGAAAGGCGTCTTCGAGCTCTTCCCAGCTTCCGATGGAGTTTTCGGGGAGGCTTTTAAGCCAGTGCCGATCTGGCCCTTTGAGCTTGAGGGGTAAGTACTTGATGGCGTGGAGATCATCTCCTCGAGCCATACGGATATGGAGGATGTAGTCCTCAATCCAGACCCCAGGGTCTGTTGTTCCGTCGTACGCCTCTAAGTTTACGAGTTTGAATCCCTCTGGAAATTCATGATCCAGCACCTCATCGGTGAAACATAGAGGGTGTGCGGCACCCCTGTATTTGGGTGTATCGTGGTGTTCGGATGTTTGTTGTGTTGCATTGTATGTTGGAGCGCGCCTGCGTGGTCCATAGATGGATCTGGTTGCGCCGTCCTTTTGATGCGAGCCCTTATGCGGATCGCGTACTGGTTTATGTGCGGCGTCGATTGCCGCTTTATGTTGGCTATGAGGTCGTCTATCCGACCGGATGGCCGTTTTATTTTTTAATTGTGGAGGATCTAAGGCCTCCTCATCAAATTCAGGTAGCAACTTTCGCTTCGGATAGCTCTTGGCGTGGCGATTACTGTCGTATTTTGCTGCAGTGTTGAGTACTTCACTCCATTTGATTTTGAGTGTCTTGTGCAGCCTTGAGCCTTTGCTTCTATTTTTTCAGACTCCTCGCCGTGGCAACAAGCCTTTGGTGGGCATTATGTTGCTCCTGGCGCCTGTCCGGTGTGATGTCGTCCGGACTGTTATCTTCGACGAGGTTGGGTTGTTCGGCTTGATTTTCCGTGTTGCCGTGGTCGGGCAATGGTTCACCCTGCTCTAATGATGGGTCTATATGATCGTTATTTCTGCCGAGGTAGGATTTGGAGAGGCGTTTATGCCGCCGCTTTGGCTGCTGCTCGAGGGAACCACCCTTCGCTGCGTCCTTCCATTCCTCGTCGTTATTTTCTTTGGGTGTGTTCACCATGTATACGTCATGTGATGAAGTAGACGTCCAGTGCCCTGTGGGCAGTGGTTCCTCTTCGCCTCCCACATAGTCGTCCATACCGTCGATGTCTTCGGAGTCGAAGTCGAGCATGTCGGTTAAGTCATCGACAGTGGCTACTAAGTGGGTGGTGGGTGGGTGGCGAATTTCTTCATCATCTGCATCCCAATCCTGCCGAACGTAGTTCGGCCAGGACTCTCCTGACAAGGAGAGAGACCTTAATGAGTTCAGTATGTCGCCAAAGGGCGAGTGCTGAAAAATATCCGCGGAGGTAAACTCCATGATCGGCGCCCAATCGGATTCGATAGGAACGGGTGCAGGCGGTTTGGAGTCCGTGGCCGGAGAAGGATCCGACAGTTTAGCAACACGGCTCTCGTGAAGGGTAAGGTCAATATTCGTCTCGATCGCCGCAGAGGATACGGCCTCCGTGGCGGAGTCTATCCCCCCATCCACGGATGGCGCAACCGGCTCCGAATTGAGGGTCGGAGCGGCTGCCGGTGCGATTTCTTGAACACTGTCCGATGGTAGAGTTAGATCTTATTCACCGTGACCACGCGGCACACAAGGCAGGGGCTCGAATCCATCAAAGATCAAGTCTCCGCGGATATCGGCCATGTAATTTAAGCTTCCAAACCTGACCTGGTGGCCAGGGGCGTAACTTTTGATCTGCTCCAGATGGCCAAGCGAGTTGGCCCGCAGTGTGAAGCCGCCATACACAAAGATCTGTCCGAGGAGAAAATTTTCATCCTGGACTGCATCGCTATCGATGATAGTAGGAGCCATCAAGCCTAACGGCGATGACACAGAGGAACTCTCAATGAAAGCACCAATGTCGGTGTCAAAACCGGCGGATCTCGGGTAGGGGGTCCCGAACTGTGCATCTAAGGCGGATGGTAATAGGAGGCAGGGAACACGATGTTTTACCCAGGTTCGGGCCCTCTTGATGGAGGTAAAACCCTACGTCCTGCTTGATTTATTCTTGATGATATGAGTATTACAAGAGTTGATCTACCACAAGATCGGAGAGGCTAAACCCTAGAAGCTAGCCTATGGTATGATTGTATGTTGTCCTACGGACTAAAATCCTCTGGTTTATATAGACACCGGAGGGGGCTAGGGTTACACAAGGTCGGTTACAAAGGAGGAGATATACATATCCGTATTGCCTAGCTTGCCTTCCACGCCAAGTAGAGTCCCATCCGGACACGAGACGAAGTCTTCAATCTTGTATCTTCATAGTCCAACAGTCCGGCCAAAGGATATAGTTCGTCTGTCCGAAGACCCCCTAATCCAGGACTCCCTCAGTCGCTATAACAGCTTGGTATTTATGGTGGAATAGATGGACGCTAGTTCATTAGGGAAAGTCCCAAGATGCATACCAAACTTCGATGGGAGACCGTGCTATAGCGGGAAACTATGTTAAAGCTCATTCCTCGAGGGCAACAAATATAATAGGGGGTTGGATAAGACCTCCCATGGGGTCTGTGAAATTGAATGTTGATGCTTCTTTCGATCAGGACATGCTTAGAGGCACAACTGAGGTTGTCCTTAGAGATGACAAAGGAAGGTTCATTGTTGGGGGGAACTAGAGGATGGATTGGTGTGTAGATGTCTTAACAGCATAAACGTTGGATCTAAGATTTGGCTTATTACTTGCACAGAAGGTGGGATGCAATCATCTTGTTGTAAACTTCGACAATATAAAAGTAATTGACACAATGAAGAATGGAGGACATTCGGTGGAGCGGCGGCGGCGACTGTTTTTGATGATTGTTATTTTATGGCGTGCGATTTATCACTTATTAGTTTTGAACATTGTAATAGGGAAGTAATTAAAGTTGCTTATAAACTTGCTAGATTAGTTAAATTTTCTGTGACAAAGGATTGCTTCGAGGAACCTATGAATGATAATGTAACTTTTCTTATTGATGATGTAATCGTTATTTCCAATGAATAAAAGGGGTATTTTGTTTCAAAAAAAAGAGCCTTCAAGCTCAAGACACGTAGCGGCCTATTGTGCAGTCATCGATAAGGGCTTGGACAGTGTTGGTTATTGTGATTATTAGAAAGTATATGATAGAATAGATCTTTTTTCTATCTTGTTTTGTTTTTTGTTTTAAAATGGTTATGTACTCTTATATATATGTATATATATATATTATATATATGTCCACAAGGTTCAAGCAATACAACAATAATCCACCGTATTACGCCAATCTATCTTTATTCCCTCTTACATGGTATCAGTTTAACCCCAATCCAAACCCTAGCCGTCGCCGCCGCTTCCGCACCGTGCCGTCCCGGGGCGGTCGATCTCTGTGATCACCACCAGGGGCCGCGCCGCCCATACTTAGGTTTTTCTGCTGGTCATCTTGATCGGCTGTCCTAAAGAGTCTTTTTCCCATATCCTTTGATCCAGATTTTTCTCTCTTTCGTCGGTCGCATTGATCGGTGTTTTTTTGGTTTTTTTAATCTAAGATCGGTTTGTGTCGCCCGCCACCGCCGTCGACCCCATGCGTCTCTACTCCAAAACTGGCACGACCACCCGGCCTTTTCTCCGACGTGGCGGCCTCAGGCGATGTGACTGCGTGTCACGTCCGTCATTTGCGCGTCTGCCCGCCCGTCACTCTGCACCGGTCGTCGTTGTCCTGTCCCCGAGAACAAAGCACCCTCCACCGATCGAGCAATGGGTTGCCGATGTGACGCCCCGTGGTTCTCCCCATGCTTGCACCGACACGCGATGTCGCTGCGACGCCCTTTCGGGCCGTAGCGTCATGGCACGCGGTCTATGCCGTCGTCCCGAGGCCATTCCCGCAGTTACACCGACCCTCGCGCTACCACTGCATCGCC
This sequence comes from Triticum urartu, assembly GCF_003073215.2. NCBI lineage: Eukaryota > Viridiplantae > Streptophyta > Magnoliopsida > Poales > Poaceae > Triticum > Triticum urartu. The sequence continues at coordinate 116,989,158 of NC_053024.1, forward strand.
TCTTCGGGGCGTAGTGCGGTGGACCGCGGTCCACCGTCGCCCCGAGGCCGTCTGCTCCAAGCCGTCCCCGTGGCCGCACCGACCCTCGCATTGCCGCGGCGTCGCCCCATCAGGCCATAGCGAGCGTGGCACCCAGTCCCTGCCGCCGCCCTAAGGTCTTCCCCGTTGTCGCCCCAACCCGCGCACTGCCGCTGCATCACCACTTCAGGCCGTAGCGCCGCAGCACTGTCAGGACCCTGATTCCAAGTCACATCAATCTAGCCGGTAACACCTCATATCACTTTGCAGCCTCACGCATGGTATTCCCATGGGTGTCGCCTTACCATGGCCCGGGACCGTTTGCGCCTTTTGGCTCACGTATATGATAGTGTCGCTAGCATCCATATGACAGAGAACCCGGGCCGACGTGACTAGTCATGAACCCAAAGTGGCACTAACTTACGGGGACAGGCATACATGAATCAACATCGAGCATGTCGGTCAGCGGCGTGCGAATCCGGGTTGTAGCACTGGGCTAACAGGACTCCGGTGAACCGGGCTGTAGCTGGCTAGGCAGGACTCCGGATGTCACCGCATGACATTTCCCCAAAGGGACAGACACAGGAATGAAGTGAATCACATGCCGGCCAGTCAAGTGTCCCGGAGAAGTAGTGCTGGGCTAGCAGGACTCCGGTGAACTGGGCTGTAGCGGACTACTATGGCTCATGGAAGCACAAGACTACATTTCCCCATAAGAGAGGCTACCAAGGATAAACACCTAGGTTGTCGGATCCCACACATACCAAGCATTTCAATCATACACACAATATGCTCAATATGTGCAATACAACATGGCATCACAACAAGACTCTACGACTCATAGTATTTATTCATTAGGCTCCGAGGAGCGAGATATTACAAGCATGGGTCTCATGACCCAACATACAGAGCATACAAGCAACAAGCACATGCGGAAGCTTAACATGTCTGAGTACAGACATCTACAAATGAAAAAGGCTGAGAAGCCTGACTATATACAAGACCCTCCCAAGGATACAAAATCGTAGCTAAGGTAACAAGCTAAACGTCGAAGTCCACGCGGAACTACTAGCGAGACTGAAGTCTCTCTGCCAAACAAAGAATAGGCAAACGTGAGTACAAATGTACCCAGGAAGACTTACATCAGAACTAGCTACATATGCATCAGTATCAACAAAGGGGTGGTGGAGTTTAACTGCAGCAAGCCAGCTTTGACTCGGTGGCTATCCTGAACTACGACTGCAAGTAACTCTTTTGAGGTGGCGCACACAAGTCCACATATTCACCATATCAATACTCCACTATGGATCCGCTCCCGTCACCATACGAGAACGCCATCCATAGCACTCACGCTTATCTTGCACATTTTAGAGTATCCATTTTCACTTGTCTATGAACTATGCAAGGGGTCCAAGTTTCCATATCCGAGGAATCCGGCTATTCGAATAGATAATGATAACCCTGCAGGGGTGTACTTCTTCACACACGCTCTCGCCACTTACCACCATGTACACGTCTTGTATCTCGGCAACCTTCAAGCGGAAGCCTGGTGAGGGAGTCGTCCATGACCTGACTAATCACACAAGTCTCTCATCTAGGTTTATTGCCTATTCGGGTTCCATCCGCAAGGAGATCCGGCCAGGGTGTCGCTCATGGCCCCAAACGATGTCTACAGGGTTCCCAAGCCCACCATCCAGGTGCCACTTGGTACACCGGGACACTGTGCCTAGTCTGTCCCAAGCCCACCTGTACCGGGTCCACTTGGTAGACTACTAACTACCTACAAACACTAGAAACTAGTTGCAATTCCTGGACAGAGATCAGGTTGATTAATAAGTCGAGAGAGCTTGGAGCGCCCGGAGCCCAATGTGTGGTAGTAACTGTTCATGGATCACAAACACAGGACTCAGTTCCTGAGGACGGCTGCAATGAGACAACCCACCATGTACTCCTACATGGCCTCTCACCGCTACCTTTACCAAATCGTGTTCACACACTTAGCTCTCAACAGTAGGACATGTTCACAACTTTCCAATTCATCCCCGATGAATCAGACCTGACACAACTCTAAGCAATAGCAGGCATGACAAATAAGCATGAATGAGTAGGCACATCAGGGCTCAAACAACTCCTACTCATGCTAGTGGGTTTCATCTATTTACTGTGGCAATGACAGGTCATGCAGAGGAAAGGGTTTCAACTACCGCAGCATGTAACAGTTGAAAAGTTGTTGTCCTAATGCAGTAATAGAGAGCAGGAGCGAGAGAGTGGGATTGTATCAGAATGAACAAGGGGGTTTTGCTTGCCTGGCACTTCTGAAGATAATATAATTCTTCATCGGTGGCATCGATCACGTCGTCGGAAACATCGTCAACTGAGTGGGGACGATTACCGGCAAACAGAGAAGGACACAATCAATGCAATGCAACAATATGATGCATGAATGTGACATGGCAATATGTTGTTGATTGGCCTAATGCAACTAGCAACAAGTTAAATGGTGTTGGTTTGAACACTAGGTTCAAATTCAAACTCCATATGTGCTTTATTAAATGCCATTTATTTGAATTGTCCTAAACAGAGGATATAAGTTGCTCTAACATGCATGAAAATGCCATAAACAGATTCTTTGGATTTTTCTGATCATTTTTCATATATAATTTGTTCATTTGGAGTTATAGGTAATTTTTTATGATTTTTAGAAGTTTTGGGCATTTTCTGGAATTTCCTGAATAAACTTAAATCCAGAAAATGATTTATAGCGTCAGCATTATGTCATGCTGACCTCAGCAGGTCAACAGGCGCCGCCCAGGTCAAACCTGACCAGTGGGACCCACTGGTCAGTGACCCGGTGCCAGTTTGTCTCACAGACAGGTGGGGCCAGTCAACGGTGACGTCAGCGGGTCAACTGACGTGCGGGGTCCATTGTGTTTAAGTTAAAATTTAATAGGGTTTTACCCTATGGTTAAATAGGCGGTGGGGCCTACATGTCAGTGGCTCTAGAGGGGTGATTAGTGGGATCATTAGCAACTAATGATGTCGCCACATCGGCCTCGCCGGAGTTGGCCGACGGCGACCAAAACCGTGGTGGAGGCTCGCCAGAGACGCTGCTCCGGCAGCGGTTCGACGCACGAAGGGCACCAGTCTGCAGCCCTTCTTCCCGCGCATCCAACGAGGGCAGCAGGGGGCGCACGGTCGCCGGAGTTGGCGACGGCGTTGAGCCGAGCGGCTGCCGAAGCCACGGGCACGAGGCAGGCGTCGCTGCGGTGCACGGGGAGGCGAAACGAGGGCTTCTACAGCTTCGTAGGGACCTGGAGAGCACGCGGGTGCTACGGAGATGAGCGGAAGAGCTCAGGAGCGCGAGGCTCGCCGGCCATGGCGATGGCTGGAGCTCGATGCTCGCGGGGCGACGGCTAGAGGGCGGGGGAGAACAATGAAAAAAGGGGGAAACGCAGCAGAAGCTCACAGCGGTTCGGTGGAGAAGCACGGCGGGGTCGGGGAGGAGCTGGAGCAAGCGAATCGAGGGTGGCGGTCGTCGGTGCCGAAGCTTGATGACGATGAAGATGCCGGCGATGAGGGGCTCCCGAGGTCGTGGCCGTCGGCTTGTCGACGTGTGGTGATGAGGCGGAACCGATGGGCACGCTAGTGAGTCGGTGGGGGCACGGTGGCCGTGGTGGTGACGAGCGACGATGGTGAGCTCCGCTCGGGGAAGAGACTAGAGGGCGAGGGAGAGAGCAGAGAGTGAGGGAGAGGAGCGAGGGGTCTCCAGGGGGTGTCGTGGCACTCGTAGCGGCGTCGGGGAGGCAATCGGCAAGCAGGAGGTGGCTGGCGCGTGCCGGCGCGCGGCGAGCACACGCCCCTGTCCTACTGTCTCGAGGAGGTAGACGACAGGGAGGGCGCTGGTGGCTGGGCCGAGTGCTACAGCGGATGGATGAGCTCTCTGGTGGGCTGCACAGGTGAGACCAGGTAAGTTTCTCTCTTTTCCTATTTTTATTTTGTTTTCTATTTTCTGTAACTCTGTTTTGATTTAGTGTAATACTAAACCACATCTAGAAATCCTGAAATAAATTGTGGGGACCTTTTGAATTATTTCCAACAACCCACATTTAGTTTCAGGATTATTTGAGCATTTAAAATAATTATAGCAATTAAATGCCCAAATTCAAATACATAATGATTTAATTCAAATGTCCAGAAATGGCCTAGAAATATGTGCATCATTTTTGCCAGAGGCTTTCACCTTTATCAAAAATCATGAACTTTTCTAAAGAGCATTCTTGGTTCATTGAAAATGTTTCAAATTTGAACCTAGTTGAGTTCTGTTGGTGCTAGGGTTTCAACATCCCCAAATCAAATTAATTTGAAAAATAACATGATGCACGGATGCAGATGCAACTATTTGCAGGCACAAAAACTAGGGCTGTGACAGGCACGCGGTCCACTTCGCTGTCCATGCGCGTCGACTTCGGTGTGGTATGTGCCGCACCACCTTTCTAGGTGCGGGAACACCACCATCCATGCTGGTCTTCGTCACATTGTCGGGTTCTTCCTCGCCTGCTTCAAGCATCGTCGCTGCGCTCCTAACCTAGCCGTCGCCGCTGCTGCCTCCTCAAGTCATTGTCGCCGCTCTTCTTCCCGATCCATGGCGAGTACCTCGACACCGGCCACCCCGACTCGACATCGACCACGGTGTCCCTCGCACGGCTACCTCGACCACGGCTACACCACCCTACGCTCTCGTCTACCTCGACATCGACACAAAGGGCTATCGCCTTGCTTGAGCAACCTCGTCTGTTTTCACTGCAGCCATGACTTCCGCGATGCATCGACCGTTCGATTGTGGAAGGATTTCCATCGGCTTACCTTTGGATTCTTCTGCAGTCTCACTGTCCGCGTAGCTACCATTGTGATTGTGGAGGGATGTTAAGTATCGTGATTATAAGGAAGTATAGGATAGTCTAGGATTTATTTCTACCTTGTCTTGTACTCTAAGATTTTTTTTAGAAAATCTTGTACTCTAAGATGGTCATGTACTTCTATATATATGCCCATGAAGCTCAAGCAATGCAACAACAATCCACCGCATTACGCCAATCCTTCTCTATTCCCTTTTACAAACAGGACCTTGCTAGAGGCGAGGCAGATGGCAGAGCGTCAAAGTGCAGCTCAAGGAAATCATGCTGGCACGTGTGAAGATCAGGAAGGAAACAAATGGAGATTGGAGATGAACCTCAAACCTTTGACATCAGTCGAACGGCTCAGATCAACTAAATTTTCAAAAAAAAAGGCAACTGATGAATATGTGCCCTTTTTTAATTGCACTATATCTTGTTTTGGTTCAAACGAACCCAAAGTGTTATGCATATATCAACGTTATCTCCTGGTATGTAGGCGGTTATTGCTCGGTTCAACTACAGAAGAGCCACAACTGTTCGCACATGAACACGTCATTGTGTACTCTCGACACTGGGGTGATGCATCACAACTCACGTCGAAGGAGACCCAACCGAAAGCGTGGTACGCAAGCAATCCGGTAGGCGATTTTGTATACCCGAAACCCCACGGGTTCGGAAGGGAACCCATCTGGACGGCGGCGGCTATGGGCTGCCTTAGATCAACTTGCTCGCCCATAGAGCCTCGAGGATTGCTTCCCTTTAACACGAAGAAGGGACAAAGAACGATAAAGAAAGAAAGAACAAGAGGGAGATGTAAAATTAGGGTAAAAAGTAGATGGATTTCGCGAATGCGTGTGTTGTTCAATCAGCATCACCTATCATATATTTATGAGGCGGATGGACTTCCCGTACAATAAAAGTACTTCAAATCCTGTCCAAATCCTTTCAAAATTAACCGAACTCACATTTACGTAGGTCAAAGACAATAGTTCAGTTTTTGGGACCCATAGGCCGCATACGACCTTGGATGGAGACACGCCAAAAAGCAGATTTATCATTTCGACAAGGCGGACAACTTTCATCTTGAACGTTTTTCGATTTGAATCCGTGTTAAGGGCTAAATCGCTTCGTGCAAAACAAGGAAAAAGTGACGCTATCCATCAGGCATCGTCCATATGGGTGTTTGGTGCCGCAGACCACTTTTTGCTCATGGTGAGGCCAAAACACTGTGCTTGCTCTAACTTTTATACACGTTCTTGGAATGAGATGATTCAAACATCAAAATCAATCGCCTCATCGAGACGAAGACATTGCATGTAGAACACCTTTTCATTTGAGGTCGTCTTGGAGACGTAATAGGCCGAACAGTACTTCAAATACCAAATCTTTGTACTTCGCGCGCAGCTTCGGCCCCCAAGATGAGATCAGATAGCGATGACCCAAACATCAAAGTTGTTCGCTTCCATGATATGGAACTTTTTCATGTTGAAACATTTTTCATTTTAGGCCATCTTAATTATGTTTTCTGTGATACCAAAATCTAGGGTCAATAGCAACTCACTTGTTAAATTGCAAAACGGAGGATTTTCATGGGAGACTTTCGTATTTGTTTTTTTCGTGAATATGCAATGATGCGTATTATTTCATTGATAAGATAAAAGGAAAAACAACAAACTACAAACAAGAGAGAGGGGGAGGGGGAAGCAGCTTGCCGGGGCATGCACAAATTGGCGTCCCGAACAGCACAAGATGCCCATGATGGAGGGTGCTCGGCCTCGACAATTAAGGATCACGTTACATGAATAATGTTTGACAAGCCTTTCGCTCCTGCACGTGCCCATAGCTTGGCCTCCTCCTTGATGATGTATTCAAGCTTGTTGTTAGATGGCTGCAGGGCGTCGAAGACAACGACGTTTTGGTGCATCCAGATAGCCCAAGCGACTTTCCTATTTGTCACCCACTGCGACAAAATGAAGGACGATTGGCACAGGGTACCATGTTATGAGCAGGGCCCGGTTGTCAATACTGCAGCAGGTTTTCTTCTTTTTTTTGGTTTTCGTGTTTTTCATTTTTTTCATGTGCGTTTTATTTTTTACTGGTATTTCTTTTTCTATCCTCTGTTATGATAATTTTTATATTCATTTTGACTTTTTCATTTCCTTTCTTTTTTGTTTTCCTTTTAATTTTATAAATGTAACTATTGTTTACAAATATATCTTTGGTATACAAGATGAATATTTTTTTAATACAAGATGACATTTTTTCTAATATGTGGAACAGTTTATAAATCCCTAATTTAAAAAAAAATATCGAAAATCTTCCTCTGCAAATATGTTACACGCTTAAAATAATGTCAATGTAATTAATAAGAATATTTATTTAAAAAAATTAGACGAGCTCTCTACCTCGCGTCGGTAATGGGCTGGCACAATTTTTTTCTCACTTGCAGAAAGACACATGCTCCCCCTCATCCGAAACTTCTCTACCTCGCGTCGGTATTGGGCCGGCACAATTTTTCTCTTTTCATCACTGGCAACTCGCTCCGGTTCCCTTGTCTCAAAAAAAAACTCGCTCCGGTTCCCTCGTTAGTTTTCTGCAGTTTTTCTGGGTTTTATTTTGGTTTTTACCTTTTCTTTTTTTCTTCGGGGTTTTCTTAATTTTTTTCTGATTTTATTTCTTTCTTTCTTCGGTTCCTTTTGTTTTTAAACGTTTTTCTTTGATTATTCTATTTTCTATTTTCTAAATTTCCTTTTTCCTTTTTTCTTTATTTTATTTTTTTCTTGGTTTTCAAAGGTTTTTTCCTTTGTTTCTTTATCTGTTCTCACCGTTTCCATTCTTTTTGCACTTGTTTCTTCGGTTTTCTTTTTCGTTTCTTTTGTTTCTTTTTGGGTCTTTCTTTATTTCTTTTGTTTTCATTTTAAATTTTTCATAGACGTCAAGAACATTTTTAATACATGTTTAACATTTTTAATACATGGTCAACATTTTTTATACATATTTATAACATTTTATAAATCCTTAACTAATGTTTTTCCAATACCAGATTAATATTTGTTAATACATGGTCAACATTTTTTCAATACACATTTTAACATTTTCGAAAAGTTTGATTGATAATTCTCATATAGAAGATTAACATTTTCTAATACATGGTCAACATACTTTTATATGCATTTAAATACTTTCAAATGCTTATTTACCTTTTTCAAATACTTATTTAATATTTTTTCGAATGCTTGATTAACAACTTTTCTAAATAAATACACAATCAATTTTTTCACACACATTGTTTTTTATATATATTTCGCGTATACATGAGAAACATTTTCTTTATACGCATTTGACGTTTTTCAAATGCCTGGTTAACATTTTTGTAATACATGGTCAACATTTTTTCTGTACACATTTTTAAATCTTTCAAATATATGATTAAACTTTTTCAAATACAAGATTAATATTTTTTTAGTACAAGGTCAACATTTTTTCTATACTCATTTTAACATTTTCAAATGATTGATTAACATTTTTCAAATACAAGTTCCACATTTTTTTTATTACATGGACAACATTTTTTCTATACACATTACTACTTTTCAAATGCTTGATTAACATTTTTACAAATACTTGTTTAACATTTTTAAAATGCTTGATTAAATTTTTTTAAAATATATTATAAACTTTTTTTACACACATTTATATGTTTTGTATACATGAGAAACATTTTCTTTACACATGTTTAACGTTTTTTCAAATGCTTCATTAACCATTTTTTTAAATAAAGTATTTTGCAACAGATTATAAATAAAGTTTTCGTGTAAAAAAAGTATTTTTCAAGTTAACACACCTCATCTAAAAAAAGTCAATTGCAATAAAGTTTGTTATTCCTGTAAACCGAGCTGCTACTTCGCAATGAACTTTTGGTTTACCACTCAAAAAAATTTCTAAAAAAGTCAATCTTTCTCAAAAAAGAAAAATCTAAAAGAGTCAATTTGATATGCATAGTGTCCCAATATATTTTACTCTTATTTTCTGAATGGCCACAAGGCAACTGCTCGATACCCATCGGCCGAAATTTAAATTGATCCCAACGCGCACCGTCGGATTGGCGCGAATATAGTCTGTTGTTGCACCGCATTATCATTTCCCCCACCGTTTCATTCTAAAAACATGAAAACCATGGTGTATGTTCCTTGCGTGCGCGCTTTCCTTCGGGGCGCCAGCCAGCTCGTCGGCCGCCTTCACCTGCTTGCCTCGTCATCGACGCTCGCGGCCTTGTTCTAGAAGCTCGTCGTCGCGGTCGGTAACAATTTCCCTCGCAACAGAAACAGGTTCCAGCAAAAACATTCATCGGTCCCAGCAGAAAAGGGCGCCATTCATAGCAAAAATCCATCGCGCCGGTAACGGCAAATAATCACCGCTCGGTCCCAACACCACAAAATTGTCAATTCCGTCAAATACATTCATCGGTTCTAGCAACAAACGGCACCGATCGCAGCAAAACTCTAACGGTGCTGGTCACAATAAAAAAAAATCAACGTCCAATCCCAACACCACAAAGGTCGGTTCCAGCAAAAAAGCTCATAGGTCCCAGCAAAAAAACGCCGTTCGCAGCAAAAGGCCACCACCAGTGGCCCATCATAGCTTCACACATTCACTGGTTCCAACATCTCCCACGGCGTTCCAGCATGCGGCGACGCCAGTCCCAGCACCACCAATAGCTACATCATCCAACCATCCCTAGCATTTGTGGTCGCCATTGCAGCTTGTCATGCTTCCGGTAGCAGCTAACCATGGCCATTCAGAGCACTAGGTGCACCTCCCCCTTAGGGTTGGCGCTTGTCGCGGCCGTCTGCCATGCTTGTAGCAGACCCGGCAAGCTGCGGCCTGAATGCAGCACCAGCGCCTAGCCCCGTGTGATGGTTAGAGGAGGAGATGAGCAAGCTCGCGCAGGATAGGATGGTGCGGTGTGCGATGGTCGTCGGAAAAAAGGCGGTGACGAGCGAGCTTGTGTATGACCACAATGGCAACCGGTAGAAAAGAAAAATGAGGAAAATAGATGCGGGAAGGAGAAGATAAGGATGAAGAGGATTGGGAGGTGTGTGGGCCCCAACATGAGGCGTCCGTGCAAAGTGACCGGCCGAAAACTCAGCCAGTCACTGAGCAGAAATCATTACCCTATATTTTTTTTACTTTTAGATATGAGAAAGCACCATTCAAAAAATGAAAAGATCTTATGGAGCGTCATACAGATGTCTTTTTTAATCAGAGCCTTTTTCTTTGTGAGAAACTTCTGATCTTTTCATTCTCAATCATGGCAGTATAAAAAAAATCGGATGTAATAAAAAACAACCAGGTATGTAGACCACTTAGAAACGACTGCAAGCATTGAAGCGAGCCGAAGGCTCGCCGCCGTCATCACACCTCCCTCATCAGAGTCGGGCAAATCTTGTTGTACTAGACAGTCGAGAAGTTATCATACTAAGGCCCATAGAACCAACGCATCGAGCAGCAACCATCGTCGAACAAGAAAGTTCTAGATTGGAAAGATCAAACCTGCAAACACCCAAACGAAGACGAACAAATATTGGATCCAAATAGCAACGAAGACTAGCACCAACTGAATCCTATGAGATTCGATGGAGACACGCCTTCACACGCCCTCTGACGAAGCTAGACGCATCATTAGGACTGGGATAGAACGTGAGAGACATTATTCCTACATAGAGACATCGCCGCCGCCACACAGCCCCAACCAAGAAATTTAACCTAACAAGAGCGAGAACTGGATCCCTCTCGCCGGCGGGGTCCAAGGTCCTCCGCACCTTCGTGGCCCAAAAAGGTGATTTGTTGGGATGATTTTTTCTTACGGAGGAGAAAGAGAAGCCGCTGCAAGAAGGTGATTTGTTGGGATGATTTTTTTAATCAGGGCCTCGAAAACAAATCATCAAATATCTAGTGGGCAGGGACGGCGTGGCACCGATTTTTTTTCTTTTACATTACATGGTGGCACTGAATTGTCGAACATGGATGTTAAAAGCAAAAGCCCACCTCTGTACACTGTTTTCGCTGAAAGAAACACAACACTTTTGAACCGCTTTCACCAGCAAGTCCTGAACAAGAGAGGCCGCACAATCCCAGTCCCAGTGCTGTGCCACTTGTACCCAAGATACACCAGCAAGAGAATCAAAGATGTGCATGTGCATAAGCGCAAGCCCTCGAACGATCGCATTCCCCACATCGCATCAAGAAACCGCGGGCCGGGAGGCGCCGGATCCGTTGTTTCTCCCCGAGAAGAAAGCCTTTTGGCCCGGGGAGAAAAGGTGAAAACTCCTAGAGACACCTTTCGGGTCAAGTCTCGATTCACACCTTCCACTGTCAAAATCATCTCAGAAGATACTGCGATGGAAATGTCGTATCAAAATCACCCGGCCTGTGTGTGTTTGTGTGGGTCTTTAAAGCGAGTTCACCGCAAGATCTTCCGATGGGCGGAGACAAGCATCTGCTATCGTTGGTGCGGTGCGGCATCTGAACTTTTGAGGACGGCCAGGAGTGATGTTGCCCCTGTTGATATCCCTTTGCAGGCCCTAGTGGTTAAAACCTACTCCATATTCCGTTTCTGTGGTCGACTGATCGTCGAAAATCACATGCCGCTACTCGAGAAAGTCTCTGGGGCAAGTTGCTGGGGGCGGCTGCAGATTTGCTATAGCTGAATCCGTTCTAACACTTCGACAATGATTTACCACAAGAGTTTGATAGATACCATTCTCAAAAAGTAAAAGCAAAAAAATTGTAGATTCACTGATATTATTATCTTCAAATACACACGCACACACACACGTAGCTCGGTTGCTTGAATTCACCTGCGCAAACAGACGTCAGGACTCTGAGCTGGACACGACTAAACGCACGACACGGGTCTGGTCACCATAATGCAGCGGTTGAACACAAGCAAGAAGCTATCATGTAAACCTGAAGAGAAGAGAAGGCCATCATTTGAACACTAGCTGGCGAGACCGACGTGGCCTATGTCAAAGTGTCAGGTCTGCGTGCGCGGCTTCGCCTCCCGCCGTCAGTGTAAACTCTGCTATAACAAGATCCGGTCTGCACTTTTCCTTCCTCCCAGTACCGTCAATGTCGTCTCCAAGAAGAGAGAGAAGAGAAGAGGAGAAAAGCTACGTGTCACACCGTCACGGGTGGCGCCGTCTGTGCGGTCACCAGGCGTGCTGCTCCTGCCTGACAGCCAGCCTCTAGCTGCACGTACGGCTGCGGCCATCGGCCTCTATCATCATTGTTCAACCACATTGTCATTAGATTAATAGATTTAGACGGTTCACTGACGCCACAATAATCGGGAGGATGTCAAAAGGCGATGCCACAACCAAAACCATGGCCTTTGTGTTGCAAGGATTCGTCCGCGAATTGAAAAATCCGGCGAAATGTGGCTCGCAATCCCCGCTGCATCAGCCAATCCCCTCCTTGACCCGCACACTACTACGAGTACTAAACTCTTGTGTGCTAAAAGGGTGGCTGACAGTCGTGTGCTTCAGCCATCCGGCCCCACCAGTGATCTTTCCCATCATTTCCATCCAAGTCTTGCGGTAAAAGGGTGGCACTGGATTCTGAAACAGGGATAAAGCAGAAGCCTATCTCTATCCACTGTTTAGGCTGATAATGTAGTTAGAGCAACTCCGATGGAGCGACCCAAACGTACGGCGCATTTGTCCGTTTTTTATCCGTTTGGGTCAGCCGTCCGCCGGGTGTCCGCCCAATTTTGCATTTGGGTCGGCAATACACCCAACGCGCCGACCCATTTCATGTCCGCATTCAACTTTTAAATAAAAAAGGCCCGCGGCCGATCATGCCAGCGGCCATGTCTCATGTCGGCACCATGCCAGCGCCGGCATACAATGCCGGCTTCAGAAAATATCACAGTTCATGCTGGCGCACTCGCCAGCCGGCTGGCACACATGCCAACACACAAAAAAGGGAGAGACTTGAGTTCGACCACGCCATCGCGGCTCCCGTGGTCATGCCGGCACACCTGCCGGCATACAAAAAAGATGGCCCTCGACGCCATAGATCACTCGTCGTCGAACTTGAGCATGTCGGCCTGCATCTTCTCAAACCACGGTCTCTTCCTTGGCGACACGGTGTTGAGATCCACCTTCATGATCTCCACCCCGTCCTGGCTTTGTGTCTCGTCGGGATCGTAGCCAGCGCCCGGCGCACCACCCTCGAAGATGAGGTTTTGCATGTAGTCCTCGTCGACGCCCGACGGCATTTTCTCGAACAGGTTACGGGCGTACGGGAGCCCGCCGGTCGGCGCCTGTCGCGCGCGTTTCCTTGTGCCGCCGGACGAGGAGCCACCGACCACCGGGGTGGCGTTGAGGTCGATGGGCGCGGGCGCGGGCGTGGAAGGCGCGACCACGCTCACGTCGGGTGAGCACTCCCCGGAGAGGCGGGAGGCCTGCGGGTAGACGTGGAAGCCGGGGACCGGGTTGCAAGCCGACGCGCGGGGTGAGTCGGGCATCACCATCCGGGGAAACGCCGACAAGCCGGTGCTGGCCGCAGCGACGGTGGCTTGGAGGACGATGTGCTGGCTAGGGTTTACCCCTAGCATGTAGAGCGCCTCCCTCGTTGCCGCGGCGACACGGGCGTTGGTGAACTCCTGCTGCACGGCGGCCTCATCCCTTGTGTCTGCGGCGTGCCTCCGGCCCTTCCTCTTGACCGACTCCCTTGCCCGCTGTTCAGGCGTCAGCGCCTTCTTCGGCTTGGTCGCGGCGGCGGTCTTGCGTGGGGCACGAGGCTTGCCTTTCCCGGAGGGGGGCGACGACGCCGGACGAGGCGAGGGAGGCGAGGCCAGAGGCGGCGTTGAGGTCGAGGTCGATGGCGTCCTCCATGGCTAGTTGGGGGCGGGGACGCGCGCGGGCGGGAGCTTTTTTGGGGAAAATGGGGGGGATGGTGGTGGCTGCCACCGACCGGCGGGCCCGGGGAGAGGAGTAGGCGCGCGTGCGTCCGTCTTGTGTCCGTGCCGACGCAAATCCGGCTCAAAATTGGGCCTGGAATGGGTTGCCCGTGGACGAAAAACGGACGCGCGTCCGTTTGGGTCGGTGCGTTGGGCCGCCACTTTTGTCCGCGCCGACCCAAACGGACGTGGGCGGACGAAATGGGTCGCCCCATTGGAGTTTCTCTAACCTCTTGGTCATGACATCGGCAAACTGCTGAGCGGTGGGAACATGCAAGACGCGAATGCGCTCGAGAGCCACCTGCTCACGCACGAAGTGAATGTCAAGCTCGATGTGCTTCGTATGTCGATGATGAACGGAGTTGGCGGAGAGGTAGACAACAGAGACGTTGTCGCGGTACAGGAGTGTAGCCTGAGACACGTCGTGATGGAGCTCCTAAAGAAGCTGCTGAAGCCAGGAGTACTCGGCAACGGCCTTGGCCACAACTCGGTACTCTGCCTCGACGCTGGAGCGGGACACCGTAGGTTGCCATTTAGACGACCAATTGATGGGGGACGGCCTAAGGTAGACGATGTAGCCAGACGTAGAGCTTCGAGTGTCAGGACAACCAACCCAATCTGCATTAGAGTAGGCGACCATGTCAGTCAAGGAGGATGTCATCAATGTGAGCCCCATAGCCATAGTGTCATGGATGTACCAAAGAATTCGCTTCACCAAGTCCCTGTCGCGTGGAACGTGCATGTGGAGGCACACCTGCTATACGGCATACTGCAAATCCGGTCCGGTGAGGGTCAAGTACTTAAGAGCACCCATAGTAGAGCGGTAGAACGGGCCATCCATTGCAGGGGAGCCCTCGAGCGCAGAGAGCTTGGCCTTTGTGTCAACAGGGGTGGCGAGAAGGATGTTGAGCATGCCATCATGCTTAACCAAGAAAGATGCTGAGCTGGGCTAAAGGCCTGAAAAGTGGTCTTTAGAATGAAACATGGTAATTGAGACTCAATTGAACTATGGTGGGTTCAAAACCTCATAAACAACTAAATTGTACGTACTATTGTGAAATCAAAACTTGAGAGATAAACAGTTACAGCTGCAAGCCAGCAATGTATGTAGATTTTTGTTTTGCACTGCAGTCCTATAGTAAAATTAGATCAAACATGCCATACATATCAAAATTGCTATCGATGTTACCTTGGGCGGTAGTTTTAAGGAGTAAATTCAGAGCAGAAGAGGCTAGGAACATCAGGAATACTAACGGAAATTCACCTAGAAGCGACCGCTACAAAAAATGTAGTACTAACAACAAATTCATTTGGAAGCAGCCGATATACATGTGATTCCAGAAATGTTCCTACAACCTGTACTTATCAGAGGGTGCGGGTTTGGCTTGGGTTGGGAGAGAGGGGAGGGTGGGTGGCGGCAGCAAGAGAGGTGCGGCGGCCGGGTAGGGGAGTGGGTTGCGGCGGCGGCAGGTGTACAATGGCAGCAGTAAGAGGCGGCGTAGCACATGTGCGGCGGCGGCGAAAGCGTAGGTTTAGGAAAGATGGTAACTCATACCATGCAGTTAGACAATATTGGATCAATGAATTGTACTGATCATATGATGTAGCATATATAGAGTACATGGGCAAAAAGATCTCAACCGCGTCCACTATACAAGGAAAGGATCGGGAGATATCTATAGATTAGGAACAATAAAACAAAATCATAGTTGCCTAATGTACATGCGATAATAACTATACTCAATAGATAGAAACATGACACTTTTGAACCGCTTTCACCAACAAGTCCTGAACAGGAGAGACTACACGATCCTAGCTTGTATTGTCGGTTTCGGGTCGGATCCCTCTGGATTCGGCACTTGGACGCCGTCGGCCGGCGCGGGGTGGTGGTGTTCATCGCTAGCCACGTCGGATTGTTGGATTCGGCGCCTGGATAGATCTACGACAGTTGTTCTTCTCGATCCTCCTTCCTGGTGGGTTGAGCCCCATGGCACTTTCATCTCTACAGGTTTCGATTCACGACTCACTGCCGGAACCAGAGCAGACGGAGCTTTGGTTGTTGGAAATATGCCCTAGAGGCAATAATAGAAGTATTATTATTATATTTCTTTGATCATGATAATTGTCTTTATTCATGCTATAACTGTATTATCCGGAAATCGTAATACACGTGTGAATACATAGACCATAATATGTCCCTAGTAAGCCTCTAGTTGACTAGCTCGTTGATCAACAGATAGTCATGGTTTCCTGGCTATGGACATTGGATGTCATTGATAACGGGATCACATCATTAGGAGAATGATGTGATGGACAAGACCTAATCCTAAGCATAGCACAAGATCGTGTAGTTCGTTTGCTAGAGCTTTTCCAATGTCAAGTATCTTTTCCTTTGACCATGAGATCGTGTAACTCCCGGATACCGTAAGAGTGCTTTGGGTGTATCAAACGTCATAACGTAACTGGGTGACTATAAAGGTGCACTACAGGTATTTCCGAAAGTGTCTGTTGGGTTGACACGGATCGAGACTGGGATTTGTCACTCCATATAACGGAGAGGTATCACTGGGCCCACTCGGTAATGCATCATCATTATGAGCTCAAGGTGACCAAGTGGTTGATCACGGGATCATGCATTACGGTACGAGTAAAGTGACTTGCCGGTAACGAGACTGAACAAGGTATTGGGATACCAACGATCGAGTCTCGGGCAAGTAACATACCGATTGACAAAGGAAATTGTATACGGGGTTGATTAAATCCTCGACATCGTGGTTCATCCGATGAGATCATCGTGGAGCATGTGGGAGCCAACATGGGTATCCAGATCCCGCTGTTGGTTATTGACCGGAGAGTCGTCCCGGTCATGTCTGCATGTCTCCCGAACCCGTAGGGTCTACACACTTAAGGTTCGGTGACGCTAGGGTTATGAAGATATGTATATGCAGTAACCCGAATGTTGTTCGGAGTCCCGGATGAGATCCCGGACGTCACGAGGAGTTCCGGAATGGTCCGGAGGTAAAGAATTATATATAGGAAGTGCTGTTTCGGCCATCGGGACAAGTTTCGGGGTTATCGGTATTGTACCGGGACCACCGGAGGGGTCCCGGGGGTCCACCGGGTGGGGCCACCTGTCCCGGGGGGCCACATGGGCTGTAGGGGGTGCGCCTTGGCCTGCATGGGCCAAGGGCACCAGCCCCAAAAGCCCATGCGCCTAGGGTTCCACTTAAGGGAAGAGTCCCAATGGTGGAAGGCACCTCTAGGTGCCTTGGGGGGAAGGGAAACCTCCCCTTGGCTGCCGCACCTAGGAGATTGGATCTCCTAGGCTGGCGCACCACCCCCCCTTGGCCCTCCTATATATAGTGGGGAGAGGAGGGACTTGATACACCAGCCCCTGGCGCTTCCCTCTCTCCCCGTTACGTCTCTCTCTTGTAGTATAGGCGAAGCCCTGCTACTGTGACGCCCTGCATCCGCCACCACGCCGTCGTGCTGCTGGATCTTCATCAACCTCTCCCCCCCCTTGCTGGATCAATAAAGGAGGAGACGTCATCCGTTCCGTACGTGTGTTGAACGCAGAGGCACTGTCCGTTCGGTGCTAAGATCTCCGGTGATTTGAATCACGTCGTGTTCGACTACATCATCCCCGTTCTTTGAACGCTTCCGCTCGCAATCTACAAGGTACGTAGATGCATCCGATCACTCGTTGCTAGATGAACTCCTAGATGGATCTTGGTGAAACCGTAGGAATTTTTTTTTTCTGCAACGTTCCCCAACATTGGTGGTATAGGATGGAGACCGGAAGAAACTTTGGTCGGCCGGTTCGGCCCAGCATCAGTGACATCCCTCGACGCCTTTACCCTCCCTGGAGGCAAAGCCGAGATTCCTCATATCTACCTTCATACCCCTCCCGAATGAAAGTCCAAAATTCCGTTTGAATTGGGCGGCAGCGGCATCCTGCGCGTCGTACCCTCCATGGAGGCGTCGTCTTGGGAGGCTTAGGTGCTCGAGGGAGAGTTGTTGTGGGTGGTGCGAGGGAGAGTTGTTGTGGGTGGTGGGCTCCACGTAGGCCCAGTTGCAGCAACGGTGTGGCAGTTGGTAGGAGGAGATGCGCTGTATCTACCGCGTCGATGATGAGGAGTATTGGTAGCATGGTGCAACTGGATCTCGACCGCAGATGTGTCTGGATGGACGAGCGCAGGGCGGTGGCGCTGTTGGGTGCCGTGGCGGCATCGACGGTGGGCCTGGCAAGGTCATTGCATTAGTACCTGCTCTCAAGATGGATCGGTGGAATACGGCAGCGACGACCCATGAGAGTGCATTGGACCGGTCAGTGCCCCAGACCCGGTATGTGGCTTGGTTGGGCCCCTGGATTTAGATGTTAGGCTTAGGTGAGAGGTCTGGGTATTCGGCTTAGTATTTCTGCACCCCTTCATCGAGTGGACAGGAGTAGCGACATATGTTTTAAAGATGACGGATGTACCACTTTGTAAGATCTTTGTGAATAATTAGTAAAATGACTAAATGCATCACCCAGATGCAGAGGCCGGGGGTTCTCCTTTTTCTTTAAAAAAACCCAAGACACACCACCTATAATCAAATATCTGCATGTGCGTAAGAGCATATACAGCTACATATGACAAATATGGCCCCTCAAACCCCCGCGGATGCGCCCAGTGACCGGACACGCCTCAAATTTCACTTCTTGCATCCGAACATGTCATACTACATTCTCATATTCATACAAAAATATTCAAAAGAAGTAGAACCTATGTACTACATCGATTCTAACTACTCCTTGTCGGAGATCACGACAATCTCCATGCCCGGCTCCGGCAGCATGGGCGGCAGCTGCAGCTCCGGCTGCTCCGCTCCGGCCTCCTCCATTTCTATCTCCGCGAAGAGCACGTCGGACTCCGCCTACTCCCGTCGGAGGAACGCCCGGTTGGCCTCCACATAGGCCTCATCCTGGATGGACTCCAGGATGGCCTGCTGCTTCGCCATCTCGTCACACTGGGCGACGGCGAACTCCGCCTCCGCCTGCTCCAAGTTGAAAGCCGCCACCTGCTGGTCTGGCTCCTTCGGCTCCTCCACCTCCATCGGAGACATCTCCTCCTCCTCCCCCTCCTCTTCCCGCGGTTGCTCCTCCTCTTTCTCCGGCTTCGGTGAGTCCGGAGGCAGCCCGACAGCGATGTGGGCGGCGCGTGGCTTGCCTCACCCGGATCTCCTGCTGGATCTCGTAGCGACGCTCCGGCATCAGCATGGTGTAGTAGGTGATCTTGCTTCGGACCATGGCCGAGTGCCAGAGCATGGGCGAAGTGTGTGACCATGGACAGAGCACCGGAGCGGGCGAGGGAGGAGGTGGATGGGCTTGGACTGGCAGCCCGAAGAGGAGGGAAGGGGATGGGTTGCATATGCGGGACGTCGGCCGGCTTAAATAGTCAGATTTGGTCTTGGGCGGCGAGCCGGAGCGGCGCCACGCGGCGTCACACCGCGCCGATGGACACGGCATCTGACGGACCGCCGGATTTCCAGGTGTTTTCACATGGGACCCCGTGCGTGAGACCGACATGACGAATGTGTCCGGCCGCCCCATATTTTTTTCGAGAGTACGCAAATTGCGTACCTTAGCTTTATAGAAGAGAGAAAAATAATGTACAAGAGTGTTACAATCATAGCCACCAGTCACAAGCCGACTGAGGCCATGGCAAACTTCAACTCCACACACTATGTTAACTCCTCACACAATGTTGTCAACACCACACCCTCCCGCTGTCGCCCACATGCGCAGCTCATCAAGAATCCTAGCTACTAACTCAGAGGCGGAAATAGATGAGTCGTCGGGTGGAAAACTCGAGCATTTCTTTGCTTCCATAAGTGCCAACACAACGGAATCACCAGGCTATCAAAAGCTTTACGGATCTCCTTGCGAAGCAGTTTTCTGGTGCTACCCCACCAAGATTCCAAGTTATCATTCGCCACCGGCGTTAAGGTTGGCGCAGCCCTAACGCTGGACAAGATCATGTGCCATACCTATCGTGAATAAACGCACTGGACGAGTAGATGATCCACGTTGTCTTCCTCCTGGTCACACAAATAGCAAGGGGAGGGGTTGTCTTGTAACCCATGTCGTAGCCTCCGATCAGATGTCCATATTCTATGTTGTATCGCGAGCCACACGAAGATCTTGCAAGTGAGGGGTGCCCAGCATTTCCAAATCCATGGCGCGTAGGCCACATTGATTGCACCTTTGAATAGCATTTGGTAAGCTGAGGCCGAGGTGTAAACTTGCTTGGAGTTCCAGGGCCATATAGCCTCGTCCTGCAAAGTAGGATCTAGATGTGTTGTAATGGCAATCTCCCAGAGCTTGATTAACTGAACTTGGTCGTCAGTGGTAAGCCCTCCTGAGATGTCCACGGTCCAGCGGTGGTTCATCAGTCCATCATGCACTGTCCGCTTATTCACCGTCTGAGTGCGAACCTTGCTCCATATGCCCGGAGCAATCTCCTTAGTAGTCCCACCATCCATCCATCTATCCTTCCAAAACAACACCTTGTTGCCATCACCAAGTTTCCAATGCACCAAGCTATCAAAGGCCCTCTGAACCTGGGGATCGCTCGCCATCGGTAGCCCATGCCAGGGTCGGTTAGAGTCAGTACGTGAAAGTGCGTTATATCGACTAGAGGGGGGGTGAATAGGCGATTTTTATGAAATCTTCACTGAGGAATTTGCAGGTGAGGAAATTCCTTAGCGAAGAACTACTAGCAGTGGAATAAGTACTCAAAAGTAAGCATAACAGAACACAAGCATAGTCATCATGATGATATGAAGACAGGCACAGAGTACAGAAAGCGTAAGCACATGATAACACAGGATGAAGACAAACAGACTGAAGAAATTGAACTGAGGAAATTGAAAAAATCTTCAGTCAAAGTCTTCAAGCACAGATATGAACAATCACACAACACAATTATGAGGAAATGAAAGAGTTGAGGAAATAGAACCAGTTGGCTTGGTGAAGACAATGATTTGGTAGACCAGTTCCAACTGTTGTCTCAGTTGTACATCTGGTTGGAGCGGCTGAGTATTTAAACTCGAGGACACATAGTCCCGGACACCCAGTCCTGAACACGCAGCTCAGGACACCAAGTCCTCACCGTATTCTCCTTGAACTAAGGTCACACAGACCTCGTCCAATCACTCGTGGTAAGTCTTCAGATGACTTTCGAACCCTCACAAACTTGGTCACTCGGCGATCCACAATTCCTCTTGGATGCTCTAGACCATGACGCCTAACCGTCTGGAAGAAGCACAGTCTTCAAAGGTAACAAGCGTCGGATCCACGCAGGATCAATCTCTTCAGTGATGCTCAATCACTTGGGGTTTGTAGGTGTTTGGGTTTGGGTTACCTCACTTGATGATTTTCGCTCAAAGTCCTCGGAGGATGGGTTGCTCTCAAATGACAAGTGTCAGTTTCTCTCGGAGCAGCCAACCAGCTAGTGGTTGTAGGGGGCGGCTATTTATAGCCTAGGGAGCAGCCCGACATGATAAGACATAAATGCCCTTCAATGATATGACCGTTAGGTGGATAGATATTTTGGGACAGCTGGCTCATAGCACAGCAACGGTCGGAATTTTGAGTAGCAAAATCCTCAGGGCTATCATGTTCCTCACTGTGTAGGTAATCCGCACTGGCGAATTCCTAACTCCTCAGTCAGAACAAATTCCTCAGAGACCAGAAGAACTTCGTCTCTGTCACTGAAGAATATGACTGAACTGTATGAGATTTCCAATGGGTTCACTCGAAGGGATTGATAGGTGTAGGATTTTGAGTTGAGCATCACATGGAAATTTTTCCTTAGTAATTCATACACGCATTTGACATATCGTAATGAAGAATTTGAAATGCATGATGAAATATGGTGACTGATGTAATTCAGCATGCGTGCCTTAGCATATATGAGGAATAAGCATGCAGAAACACATATCAAAAGTATCATAACACCATCGGGTTTAAGTTTACAACTCGATCCAATAAATTCTTAGAAGAACGAGAGTTGTAACTTAACAAAAAATGCCCATATAGAAAGACCCGCTTGAAGACTAACTCAAAATTCTCCCCCTTTGTCATCAAATGACCAAAAGGATCGAATATGAGGACTAACGCCCCTGAAGAATATCAAGTTGATGAAGGAGCTCCACCGTTGTTGGGGTCATTTGTCGTGGAAGGGCCTACCACAATGTCGTCCAAGTCTTCATTCTCATCGGTGTCGCGTGATGAATAATATGAGCTGGCCACCAAGGAAGGAACCTTGACCTTCTTGAATTTCTTTGGTGGAGGTGCAGACCAGTCAATATCTTCCTTGAGACCCATTTTCTTCAGATCTTCTTCACCATACAGATGTGACAGAATGGCTCAGGTGCGACCAAAAACTTCATGGAGGTAGGAATGATTTTTCTTCACTGCATTGTGTGTAGCAAGCATGTTGTGAAGAAATGAACCAAAATGACGCTTAACCCATTTATGATTTCAATCCACCTTCTGGTGAATACTAAGCAGAAACTCACGATCAGTCATCACACAAGGAGCAGTGGCTTGAGGAGTAGACTTGGGTGCATTGGCAGAGTCATGTGTGGCAGAGTCATCATTGGTGGAATAAGATGCAGCTTTGCGAAACTGTCCATCCAATGGATGAATGCCTTCATCTATAACAACCAGTGCCTTGCCCTTTTCATCAACTGACGAATAAGTCTGCTTGAGGACTTCAATCGGGGGCAAGTAGCTGAGGTGATTCTGAAAATCAGCTTTGTAGTTGAGTGAAGACCTTGTCCTGAGGAATCTCATAATCCAAGGTGCATAAGGCTTCAGCTCAAACGGAGAAAGTGCAACATTTGCCAGAGTCCTCATGAAGAAATCG
The DNA here is from genome assembly GCF_003073215.2 of Triticum urartu. Classification (NCBI taxonomy): domain Eukaryota; kingdom Viridiplantae; phylum Streptophyta; class Magnoliopsida; order Poales; family Poaceae; genus Triticum; species Triticum urartu. The sequence continues at coordinate 117,011,951 of NC_053024.1, forward strand.
TGATAATTGACAGGAATGCCATGGACGATATTGAATACCAGATTCTTCATGATGAAAACAATTTCCTCATCAGATGAGTCGTGGCCTTTGATGGGACTCATTGTCCTCGTTAGAATGCGATAGACAGTTCTGGGCACATAAAGTAATTCCTTCATGAGGAATTTGGTTCGTGGGGCCTGACCTGGCTTCAAAGGTTTCATCAAGCGTGTGCAGATTCCTCATGCCTGCATGACCAAGTGTCAATGCCGGAGCCAGCCTTCTGAAGCTTTTGCAAGTAGACACACGGCTGGTTGTGGTCCTGTAGAGAAATCAACAATATACAGATCTCCTCTCCTAAAGCCTTCGAAGACTTTGGAATTGTCAGCTTCCATAACCACAACACAACGGTACTTGCCAAAGACAACAACCATATCAAGATCGCAAAGCATTGAGACAGACATGAGGTTGTATCCTAAGGACACGACAAGCATGACTTTGTCCATGTGTCGATCCTTTGTGATTCAGAAGATGATGATTCTGGTTTGAATGTCATCGCTTTGAGAGATTCCTTGAAGTACTCAAACCAAGGATCATGACAGGTATGATGACTTGAAGGAAATATGCCCTAAAGGCAATAATAATGTTATTATTTTATTTCCTTATATCATGATAAATGTTTATTATTCATGCTAGAATTGTATTATCCGGAAACATAATACTTGTGTGAATACATAGACAAACCAAACGTCACTAGTATGCCTCTACTTGACTAGCTCATTAATCAAAGATGGTTATGTTTCCTAACCATAGACATGTGTTGTCATTTGATTAACGGGATCACATTATTAGGAGAATGATGTGATTGACATGACCCATTCCATTAGCTTAGCACCCGATCGTTTAGTATGTTGCTATTGCTTTCTTCATGACTTATACATGTTCCTATTGACTATGAGATTATGCAACTCCCGTTTGCCGGAGGAACACTTTGTGCTACCAAACGTCACAACGTAACTGGGTGATTATAAAGGAGCTCTACAGGTGTCTCCAAAGGTACATGTTGGGTTGGCGTATTTCGAGATTAGGATTTGTCACTCCGATTGTCGGAGAGGTATCTCTGGGCCCTCTCGGTAATGCACATCACATAAGCTTGCAAGCATTGCAACTAATGAGTTAGTTGCGGGATGATGTATTACGGAACAAGTAAAGAGACTTGCCGGTAACGAGATTGAACTAGGTATTGAGATACCGACGATCGAATCTCGGGCAAGTAACATACCGATGACAAAGGGAACAACGTATGTTGTTATGCGGTCTGACCGATAAAGATCTTCGTAGAATGTGTGGGAGCCAATATGAGCATCCAGGTTCCGCTATTGGTTATTGACCGGAGACATGTCTCGGTCATGTCTACATTGTTCTCGAACCCGTAGGGTCCGCACGCTTAAGGTTTCGATGACAGTTATATTATGAGTTTATGAGTTTTGATGTACCAAAGTTAGTTCGGAGTCCCGGATGTGATCACGGACATAACGAGGAGTCTCGAAGTGGTCGAGACATAAAGATTGATATATTGGACGGCTATATTCGGACACAGGAAGTTTTCCGGGTGATTTCGGAGAAAACCGGAGTACCGGAGGGTTACCGGAACCTCCCGGGAGAAGTAATGGGCCATATGGGCCTTAGTGGAGAGAGAGAAGGGCAGCCAGGGTGGGCCGCGCGCCTCCTCCCCCCTGGTCCGAATTGGACTAGGAGAGGGGGGGGGGGGCGGCGCCCCCCTTTCCTTCTCCCTCCCCACTTCATTGCCCCTCCTAGTAGGAGTCCTACTCCTACTAGGAGGAGGACTCCTCCTTGGCGCGCCTATAGGGCCGGCTGGCCTCCTCCCCTTGCTCCTTTATATACCGGGGCAGGGGGCACCCCTAGACACACAAGTTGATCCACGTGATCGTTTTCTTAGCCGTGTGCGGTTGCCCCCTTCCACCATAATCCTCGATAATTTAGCGGTGCTTAGGCAAGCCCTGACAGCTAACATCAGATCGTTCACCACGCCGTCGTGCTGTACGGAACTCTTCCCCGACACTTTGCTGGATCGGAGTCCGGGGATTGTCATCGAGCTGAACGTTGTGCTTAAAACTCGGAGGTGCCGTAGTTTCGGTGCTTGATCGGTCGGGCCGTGAAACGTACGACTACATCAACCGCCGTTGTGCTAACGCTTCCGCTATCGGTCCAAGAGTACTAGATCACCACTCTCCCTTCGTTGCTATGCATCACCATGATCTTGCGTGTGCGTAGGATTTTTTGAAATTACTACGTTCCCCAACAGTGGCATCCGAGCCTAGGTTTTATGTGTTGATGTTATTGCACGGAGTAGAAACACAAGTGAGTTAGGGCGATATAAGGCATACTGCTTACCAGCATGGCATACTTTGGTTCGGCGTATGTTGGACGAAGCGGCCCGGACCGACATTACGCGTACGCTTACGCGGAGGACCGGTTCTCCCGACGTCTTTGCACAAAGGTGGCTAGCGGGGGTGTCAGTTCTCCAACTTTTAGTTGAACCGAGTGTGGCTACGCCCGGGTCCTTGCGAGGTTAAAACAGCACCAACTTGACAACTATCGTTGTGGTTTTGATGCGTAGGTAAGATTGGTTCTTGCTTAAGCCCGTAGCAGCCACGTAAAACTTGCAACAACAAAGTAGAGGACGTCTAACTTGTTTTTGCAAGGCATGTTGTGATGTGATATGGTCAAGACATGATGCTTAAATTTTTGTATGAGATGATCATGTTTTGTAACCGAGTTATCGGCAACTGGCAGGAGCCATATGGTGTCGCTTTATTGTATGCAATGCAATTCGCGCTGTAATGCTTTACTTTATCACTAAGCGGTAGCGATAGTCGTGGAAGCATAAGATTGGCGAGACGACAACGATGCTACGATGGAGATCAAGGTGTCGCGCCGGTGACGATGGTGATCATGACGGTGCTTAGAAGATGGAGATCGCAAGCATAAGATGATGGCCATATCATATCACTTGTATTGATTGCATGTGATGTTTATCTCTTATGCATCTTATCTTGCTTTGATTGATGGTAGCATTTTAAGATGATCTCTCACTAATTATCAAGAAGTGTTCTCCCTGAGTATGCACCGTTGCGAAAGTTCTTCGTGCTGAGACACCACGTGATGATTGGGTGTGATAGGCTCTACGTTCAAATACAACGGGTGCAAAACAGTTGCACACGCGGAATACTCAGGTTATACTTGACGAGCCAAGCATATACAGATATGGCCTCGGAACACGGAGACCGAAAGGTCGAGCGTGAATCATATAGTAGATATGATCAACATAGTGATGTTCACCAATGAAACTACTCCATCTCACGTGATGATCGGACATGGTTTAGTTGATTTGGATCACGTGATCACTTAGAGGATTAGAGGGATGTCTATCTAAGTGGGAGTTCTTTAGTAATATGATTAATTGAACTTAAATTTATCATGAACTTAGTACCTGATCGTATCTTGCTTGTTTATGTTTGATTGTAGATAGATGGCCCGTGCTGTTATTCTGTTGAATTTTATTGCGTTCCTTGAGAAAGCAAAGTGGAAAGATGATGGTGGCAATTACACGGACTGGGTCCGTAACTTGAGGATTATCATCATTGCTGCACAGAAGAATTACGTCCTGGAAGCACCGCTGGGTGCCAGGCCTGCTGCAGGAGCAACGCCGGATGTTATGAACGTCTGGCAGAGCAAAGCTGATGACTACTCGATAGTTCAGTGTGCCATGTGCCATGCTTACGGGGCTTAGAATCGGGACTTCAACGACCGTTTTGAACGTCATAGCATATAGATGTTTCAGGAGTTGAAGTTAATATTTCAAGCAAATGCCCCGGATTGAGAGATATGAAGTCTCCAATAAGTTCTATAGCTGCAAGATGGAGGAGAACAGTTCTGTCAGTGAGCATATACTCAAAATGTCTGGGGTATAATAATCACTTTGATTCAATTGGGTTAATCTTCCAGATGATTGCGTCATTGACAGAATTCTCCATCACTGCCACCCAAGCTACAGAGCTCATGATGAACTATAATATGCAAGGATGAATAAGACTATTCCCGAGCTCTTCGCAATGCTGAAAGCTGCGGAGGTAGAAATCAAGAAGAGCATCAAGTGTTGATGGTCAAAAGACCACTAGTTTCAAGAAAAAGGCAAAGGGAAGAAGAAGGGGAACTTCAAAAAGAACAGCAAGCAAGTTGCTACTCAAGAGAAGAAACCCAAACCTGGATCTAAGCCTGAAACTGAGTGCTTCTACTGCAAGCAGACTGGTCACTGGAAGCGGAACTTGCCCCAAGTATTTGGCGGATAAGAAGGATGGCAAGGTGAACAAATGTATATGTGATATACATGTTATTGATGTGTACCTTACTAATGCTTGCAGTAGCACCTGGGTATTTGATACTGGTGCTGTTGCTAATATTTTCAAATCAAAACAGGGACTACGGATTAAGCGAAGATTGGCTAAGGACGAGGTGACGATGCGCGTTGGAATGGTTCCAAAGTCGATGTGATCGCCGTCGGCATGCTACCTCTACATCTACCTTTCGGTTATTAGTATTAGACCTAAATAATTGTTATTGGTGCCAGCGTTAAGCATGAACATTTATATTTGTCTTGTTGGATGCGAGGTTATTTATTTAAATCAGAGAATAATGGTTGTCTATTTACATGAGTATATCTTTTATGGTCATGCACCCTTAAAGAGTGTCTATTCTTATTAAATCTCGATAGTAGTGACACACATATTTAGTGTTGAAACCAAAGATGCAAGTTGATAATGATAGGCAATCATTTGTCGGCACTGTCGTTGGGTCATATCCGGTGTAAAAGCTGCATGAAGAAACTCCATACTGAATGGGCTTTTGGAACCACTTTGATTATGAATCACTTGGTACTTGCGAACCGTGCCTTATGGGTAAGATGACAAAAACACCGTTCTCCGGTACTATGGAGAGAGCAACAGATTTGTTGGAAATCATACATACAGATGTATGTGGTCCGATGAATGTTGAGGCTCGTGGCGGATATCGTTATTTTCTCACCTTCACAGATGACTTAAGCAGATATGGGTATATCTACTTAATGAAACATAAGTCTGAATTTGAAAAGTTCAAAGAATTTCAGAGTGAAGTTGAAAATCATCGTAACAAGAAAATAAAATTCCTACGATCTGATCGTGGAGGAGAATATTTGAGTTACGAGTTTGGTGTACATTTGAAACAATGCGGAATAGTTTCGCAACTCACGCCACCCGGAACACCACAGCGTAATGGTGTGTCCGAACGTCGTAATCGTACTTTACTAGATATGGTGCGATCTATGATGTCTCTTACTGATTTACCGCTATCGTTTTGGGGATATGCTCTAGAGACGGCCGCATTCACGTTAAATAGGGCACCATCAAAATCCGTTGAGACACGCCTTATGAACTGTGGTTTGGCAAGAAACCAAAGTTGTCGTTTCTGAAAGTTTGGGGCTGCGATGCTTATGTGAAAAAGCTTCAACCTGATAAGCTCGAACCCAAATCGGAGAAATGTGTCTTCATAGGATATCCAAAGGAAACTATTGGATACACCTTCTATCACAGATCCGAAGGCAAGACTTTTGTTGCTAAATCGGGAAACTTTCTAGAGAAGGAGTTTCTCTCGAAAGAAGTGAGTGGGAGGAAAGTAGAACTTGACGAGGTAACTGTACCTGCTCCCTTATTGGAAAGTAGTACATCACAGAAACATTTCTGTGACACCTACACCAATTAGTGAGGAAGCTAATGATGATGATCATGAAACTTCAGAACAAGATATACTGAACCTCGTAGATCAACCAGAGTAATCCGCACCAGAGTGGTACGGTAATCCTGTTCTGGAAGTCATGCTACTAGATCATGATGAACCTACGAACTATGAAGAAGCGATGGTGAGCCCAGATTCCGCAAAATGGCTTGAAGCCATGAAATCTGAGATGGGATCCATGTATGAGAACAAAGTATGGACTTTGGTTGACTTGCCCAATGATCGGCAAGCAATTGAGAATAAATGGATCTTCAAGAAGAAGACTGACGCTGACGGTAATATTACTGTCTACAAAGCTCGACTTGTCGCAAAAGGTTTTCGACAAGTTCAAGGGATTGACTACGATGAGACCTTCTCACCCGTAGCGATGCTTAAGTCTGTCCGAATCATGTTAGCAATTGCCGCATTTTATGATTATGAAATTTGGCAGATGGATGTCAAAACTGCATTCCTGAATGGATTTCTGGAAGAAGAGTTGTATATGATGCAACCAGAAGGTTTTGTCGAAAAGGGAGCTAACAAAGTGTGCAAGCTCCAGCGATCCATTTATGGACTGGTGCAAGCTTCTCGGAGTTGGAATAAACGCTTTGATAGTGTGATCAAAGCATTTGGTTTTGTACAGACTTTTGGAGAAGCCTGTATTTACAAGAAAGTGAGTGGGAGCTCTGTAGCATTTCTGATATTATATGTAGATGACATATTACTAATCGGAAATGATATAGAATTTCTGAATAGCATAAAGGGATACTTGAATAAGAGTTTTTCAATGAAAGACCTCGGTGAAGCTGCTTACATATTGGGCATTAAGATCTATAGAGATAGATCAAGACGCTTAATTGGACTTTCACAAAGCACATACCTTGACAAAATTTTGAAGAAGTTCAAAATGGATCAAGCAAAGAAAGGATTCTTGCCTGTGTTACAAGGTGTGAAATTGAGTAAGACTCAATGCCCGACCAATGCAGAAGATAGAAAGAAAATGAAAGATGTTCCCTATGCTTCAGCCATAGGCTCTATCATGTATGCAATGCTGTGTACCAGACCCGATGTGTGCCTTGCTATAAGTCTAGCAGGGAGGTACCAAAGTAATCCAGGAGTGGATCACTAGACAGCGGTCAAGAACATCCTGAAATACCTGAAAAGGACTAAGGATATGTTTCTCATATATGGAGGTGAAAAAGAGCTCATCGTAAATGGTTACGTTGATGCAAGCTTTGACACTGATCCGGACGATTCTAAATCGCAAACCGGATACGTGTTTACATTAAACGGTGGAGCTGTCAGTTGGTGCAGTTCTAAACAAAGCGTCGTGGCGGGATCTACATGTGAAGCGGAGTACATAGCTGCTTCGGAAGCAGCAAACGAAGGAGTCTGGATGAAGGAGTTCATATCCGATCTAGGTGTCATACCTAGTGCATCGGGTCCAATGAAAATCTTTTGTGACAATACTGGTGCAATTGCCTTGGCAAAGGAATCCAGATTTCACAAGAGAACCAAGCACATCAAGAGACGCTTCAATTCCATCCGGGATCTAGTCCAGGTGGGAGACATAGAGATTTGCAAGATACATACGGATCTGAATGTTGCAGACCCGTTGACTAAGCCTCTTCCACGAGCAAAACATGATCAGCACCAAGACTCCATGGGTGTTAGAATCATTACTATGTAATCTAGATTATTGACTCTAGTGCAAGTGGGAGACTGAAGGAAAATATGCCCTAGAGGCCATAATAATGTTATTATTTTATTTCCTTATATCATGATAAATGTTTATTATTCATGCTAGAATTGTATTATCCGGAAACATAATACTTGTGTGAATACATAGACAAACTAAACGTCACTAGTATTCCTCTACTTGACTAGCTCGTTAATCAAAGATGGTTATGTTTCCTAACCATAACATGTGTTGTCATTTGATTAACGGGATCACATTATTAGGAGAATGATGTGATTGACATGACCCATTCCATTAGCTTAGCACCCGATCGTTTAGTATGTTGCTATTGCTTTCTTCATGACTTATACATGTTCCTATGACTATGAGATTATGCAACTCCCGTTTGCCGGAGGAACACTTGGTGTGCTACCAAACGTCACAACGTAACCGGGTGATTATAAAGGAGCTCTACAGGTGTCTCCAAAGGTAAATGTTGGGTTGGCGTATTTCGAGATTAGGATTTGTCACTCCGATTGTCGGAGAGGTATCTTTGGGCCCTCTCGGTAATGCACATCACATAAGCCTTGCAAGCATTGCAACTAATGAGTTAGTTGTGAGATGATGTATTACGAAACGAGTAAAGAGACTTGCCGGTAACGAGATTGAACTAGGTATTGAGATACCGACGATCGAATCTCGGGCAAGTAACATACCGATGACAAAGGGAACAACGTATGTTGTTATGCGGTCTGACCGATAAAGATCTTCGTAGAATATGTAGGAGCCAATATGAGCATCCAGGTTCCGCTATTGGTTATTGACCGGAGACATGTCTTGGTCATGTCTACATTGTTCTCGAACCCGTAGGGTCCGCACGCTTAAGGTTTCGCTGACAGTTATATTATGGGTTTATGAGTTTTGATGTACCGAAGTTAGTTCGGAGTTCCGGATGTGATCACGGACATAACAAGGAGTCTCGAAATGGTCGAGACATAAAGATTGATATATTCGACGGCTATATTCGGACACCGGAAGTGTTCCGGGTGATTTCGGAGAAAACCGGAGTACCGGAGGGTTACCGGAACCCCCCGGGAGAAGTAATGGGCCATATGGGCCTTAGTGGAGAAAGAGAAGGGCAGCCAGGGTGGGCCGCGCGCCTCCTCCCCCCTGGTCCGAATTGGACTAGGAGAGGGGGGGCGCCCCCCCTTTCCTTCTCCCTCTCCACTTCCTTCCCCCTCCTAGTAGGAGTCCTACTCCTACTAGGAGGAGGACTCCTCCTTGGCGCGCCTATAGGGCCGGCCGGCCTCCTCCCCTTGCTCCTTTATATACGGGGGCAGGGGGCACCCCTAGACACACAAGTTGATCCACGTGATCGTTTTCTTAGCCGTGTGCGGTGCCCCCTTCCACCATAATCCTCGATAATATTGTAGTGGTGCTTAGGCGAAGCCCTACGACGGTAGAACATCAAGATCGTCACCACGCCGTCGTGCTGACGGAACTCTTCCCCGACACTTTGCTGGATCGGAGTCCGGGGATCGTCATCAAGCTGAACGTGTGCCAAAACTCGGAGGTGCCGTAGTTTCGATGCTTGATCGGTCGGGCCGTGAAGACGTACGACTACATCAACCGCCTTGTGCTAACGCTTCCGCTATCGGTCTACAAGGGTAAGTAGATCACACTCTCCCCTCTCGTTGCTATGCATCACCATGATCTTGCGTGTGCGTAGGAAACTTTTTGAAATTACTACGTTCCCCAACATGACCTTCATAGACCTTAGAGAGATGGTCCCAGATAAGCTTCGCATGATCGAGATGCATGATATTCCTGAACTGATTTTGAGACAGACAGTAGCAGATGACGTCCTTCGCCGTGAGGTTGAGAAGAGTGTACTTGCGAATGTCATCTGCTTCCGCCATCTTGCACAGATCGGTCAGACCAATCTCAGTGACGGTCCACAGCTCGATGTTCATTGCCATGAGGCGCTTCTTCATCATGGCCTTCCACTTGGGATACTCGTGACCGTCAAAGATGGGGCATGTCACTTTTTTCATACCTACGGTCGACATAACTAAACTCCAAGCGGTTAAACAAAAATCACACAGAAGAAGGGAGTACCTTGCTCTGATACCAATTGAAAGTGCGTTATATCGACAAGAGGGGGGTGAATAGGCGATTTTTATGAATTCTTCACTGAGGAATTTGCAGGTGCGGAAATTCCTTAGCGAAGAACTACTAGCAGCGGAATAAGTACTCAAAAGTAAGCATAACAGAACACAAGCGCAGTCATCATGATGAAATGAAGACAGGCACAGAGTACAGAAAGTGTAAGCACAGGATAACACAGGATGAACACAAACAGACTGAAGAAATTGAACTGAGGAAATTGAGAAAATCTTCAGTCAAAGTCTTCAAGCACAGATATGAACAATCACACAACACAGTTATGAGGAAATGAAAGAGTTGAGGAAATAGAACCAGTTGGCTTGGTGAAGACAATGATTTGGTAGACTAGTTCCAACTATTGTCTCAGTTGTACATCTGGTTGGAGCGGCTGAGTATTTAAACTCGAGGACACACAGTCCCGGACACCCAGTCCTGAACACGCAGCTCAGGACACCAAGTCCTCACCGTATTCTCCTTGAACTAAGGTCACACAGACCTCGTCCAATCACTCGTGGTCAGTCTTCAGGTGACTTCCGAACCCTCACAAACTTGGTCACTCGGCGATCCACAATTCCTCTTGGATGCTCTAGACCATGACGCCTAACCGTCTGGAAGAAGCACAGTCTTCAAAGGTAACAAGCGTCGGATCCACGCAGGATCAATCTCTTCAGTGATGCTCAATCACTTGGGGTTTGTAGGTGTTTGGGTTTGGGTTACCTCACTTGATGATTTTCGCTCAAAGTCCTCGGAGGATGGGTTGCTCTCAAATGACAAGTGTCAGTTTCTCTCGGAGCAGCCAACCAGCTAGTGGTTGTAGGGGGTGGCTATTTATAGCCTAGGGAGCAGCCCGACATGATAAGACATAAATGCCCTTCAATGATATGACCGTTAGGTGGATAGATATTTTGGGACAGCTGGCTCATAGCACAGCAACGATCGGAATTTTGAGTAGCAAAATCCTCAGGGCTATCATGTTCCTCACTGTGTAGGTAATCCGCACTGGCGAATTCCTAACTCCTCAGTCAGAACAAATTCCTCAGAGACCAGAAGAACTTCGTCTCTGTCACTGAAGAATATGACTGAACTGTATGAGATTTCCAATGGCTTCACTTGAAGGGATTGATAGGTGTAGGATTTTGAGTTGAGCATCACATGGAAATTTTTCCTTAGTATTTCCTCGACCCCCTTTAACAGTAGGTGTTTCCTATGACTCAAGAAAGATAAAATGAAACTACGAAAACAAAAGTCTTCACGCTTCATGTTCCTCGAATGAATACCAAGTCTTCAAGGTCACACCAATTTCTTCACTTTCAAAGTCTTCAGAAAGTCTTCAGAAATCCAAAGTCTTCAGTCGAAGAACTTCATTTTTAGGGGTCGACTTTCTCTGTAAATATCAAACTCCTCATAGACTTATAGACATGTGTACACTCACAAACGCATTAGGCCCTTAACCTATAAGTCTTAAATACACCAAAATCACTAAGGGGCACTAGATGCACTTACAGTACGTCTGAGCCACTCCCAGCGCAATCTTAATGCTAGGCCTTGATGGTATAAATCGAGCAGCCCAAGGCCACCTAGGTCTTTAGGCCTACAAACTCGTTGCCAAGCCACAAGGCATTTTCCTCCATGAATCACTTCAGACCCTTCCCAAAAGAATGCTCTGCACCGTTTATTGACTTGCTCAATTGCCCATTTAGGGGCATCCGCTATGATAAGATGGTGAGTGGGGCGTGCCATAACCATGTCATGCACCAACACTAACCTCCCTGCCCTGGTGATCAGCCCCTTTTGCCAGCCTGGCATGAAATTAAGCACATTGTCCACAATCGGCTGCCACTCCGAGCGCGTCAATTGCCATATGGATAGCTGCAGCCCCAAGTACTTGCAGGGAAAAGACTCCATGCTCCAGGGCATGGCCCCCTCAACCAGCTCCTTGTCACCATCCTCGTCTCTAATCATGATGGTCGTGGACTTAGAGTAATTAATGTTCATGCCCGAAGCAATCCCAAATATGTGCAAAGCCACCTTGACAAATCTAAGATCCGGAATGGTTGGTCTAACAAATAATACGACATCATCCGCATAGATGGAGAGTCTTTGCATGGGGGTGCAACCCGGCATCTTGCTCAAGAGTCCACTCTCCTGAGCTCTCGTGATCAGGGATGTGAGAACATCCATGGCATAGCAAAAAGCAACGGCGAGGCCAGATCTCCTTGCCGAAGCCCTTGAGCATGAGAGAATTTTTGCCCCGCATGTCCATTGACCACCACATGTGAGCTGGCCGTAGAAAGCAAGATCGCAATCCAGGACATCCAAGTGTGTGAAAACCCCTTGGCACGAAGAACCTCATATAAGAATGGCCAAGATAAAGTGTCGAACGCTCGCGAGATATCCAACTTGAGCAAGACACCTTTTGATTTCCGAAGATGTAGGGCTCTAGCCACTTGTCTTACGAGCAATAAATTGTCGTGTAGATTCCTCCCCTTGATGAATGACGATTGGTTGGCTTGGACGAGCTCATTCATGCGTGGCCGCAATCGATTTGCGAGTAACTTGGAGCCGATCTTGGGCAAGCTATGAACCAAACTAATTGGACGGAAATCTCCCACACGACATGCGCCGGCCTTCTTAGGGATAAGAGTTATCAAGGCTTGGTTTAGTCTTCCAAAGCCACGGCCATTACCAAGAAAGAGATGGTGGATGGTGGCAAGCAAGTCTCATTTTATAGTGCTCCAAGACTTCTGAAAAAAGAGGCCGATAAACCCGTCCGGGCCCGGCGCGCGATCCGCTGGCATATCCTTGATCGTGGACCAAACCTCCTCCTCTGTGAAGTACATGTCCTGATCCCGCAAGTCCACCGGCTGGATCCCTAGAAAATCTAGATCAATGGTGTTCTCGCGCCCTCTTGCCGAGCCTAGCAAGTCTTTGTATGTTTGGAAAAATATTTCCTCCTTGCCGTGCTGGTCCGTGATAAGGTTGCCATCATGCATGATCACCGGTATAATTTTTTTTGTCTTCCTGCCATTTGCCATGAGGTGAAACAGCTTGGTACTAGCATCGCCTTCCTGAAGCCATCGAATTCGTGACCTTTGCCTCGCGATAGTGCGTTCGAGAGAGGCAAGGCCGAGCGCTACGAGCTTGAGCGTTTGACGTAGCCAAATCTCCCCAGCCGATAGCAAGCGTCGTTTGCTACATCTTGAGCACTGCGCTGGATTTCCCCGAAGAGGAGAGGATGATGCAACAAAGTAGCATAAGTATTTCCCTCAGTTTTTGAGAACCAAGGTATCAATCCAGTAGGAGGCCACGCACAAGTCCCTCGTACCTACACAAAAACAATAGCTCAACGCAACCAACACGCTTAGGGGTTGTCAATCCCTTCACGGTCACTTACGAAAGTGAGATCTGATAGAGATGATAAATAATATTTTTGGTATTTTTGGTATAGAGATGCAAAGTAAAAAGTAAAAACAAAGTAAAAAAGCAAAGCAATAATAAAGTGATGGAGATTAATATGATGATAAAGAGACCTGGGGGCCATAGGTTTCACTAGTGGCTTCTCTCAAGAGCATAAGTATTCTACGGTGGGTGAACAAATTACTGTTGAGCAATTGACAGGATTGAGCATAGTTATGAGAATATCTAGGTATGATCATGTATATAGGCATCACGTCCGAGACAAGTAGACCGAAACGATTCTGCATCTACTACTATTACTCCACTCATCGACCGCTATCCAGCATGCATCTAGAGTATTAAGTCAAAAACAGAGTAACGCCTTAAGCAAGATGACATAATGTAGAGGGATAGTTTCATGCAATATGATAAAAAACCCATCTTGTTATCCTCGATGGCAATGATACAATACGTGCCTTGCTGCCCTTCTGTCACTGGGAAAGGACACCGCAAGATCGAGCCCAAAGCTAAGCACTTCTCCCATGGCAAGAACAACCAATCTAGTAGGCCAAACCAAACTGATAATTCAAAGAGACTTGCAAAGATAACCAATCATACATAAAAGAATTCAGAGAAGATTCAAATATTATTCATAGATAAACTTGATCATAAACCCACAATTCATCGACCTCAACAAACACACCGCAAAAAGAAGATTACATCGAATAGATCTCCACGAGAGAGGGGGAGAACATTGTATTGAGATCCAAAAAGAGAGAAGAATCCATCTAGCTACTAACTATGGACCTGTAGGTCTGAAGTAAACTACTCACACTTCATCGGAGAGGCTTGGATGATGATGTAGAAGCCCTCCGTGATCGATGCCCCCTCCGGCGGAGCTCCGGAACAAACCCAAGATGGGATCTCGTGGGTACAGAAAGTTGCGGCGGTGGAATTAGGTTTTTGGCTCCGTCCCCGATCGTTTGGGGTTACGTGGATATATATAGGAGGAAGAAGTATGTCGGTGGAGCTTCGAGGGGCCCATGAGGCAGGGGGCGCGCCCTCCACCCTCGTGGACGCCTCGTGGCTTTCTTGACGGAGGGTCCAAGTCTCCTGGATCTTATCTGATGAGAAAATCACGTTTCCGAAGGTTTCATTCCGTTTGGACTCCGTTTGATATTCCTTTTCTTCGAAACCCTAAAACAGGCAAAAAACAACAATTCTGGGCTGGGCCTCTGGTTAATAGGTTAGCCCCAAAAATAATATAAAAGTGGATAATAAAGCCCAATAATGTCTAAAACAGTAGATAATATAGCATGGAGCAATCGAAAATTATAGATACGTTGGAGACGTATCAAGCATCCCCAAGCATAATTCCTGCTCGTCCTCGAGTAGGTAAATAATAAAAAGAGAATTTTTGATGCACAGTGCTACTTGGCATAATTTTAATGTAATTCTTCTTAATTGTGGTATGAATATACAGATTTGAAAGATTCAATACAAAAGTTCATATTGACATAAAAATGATAATACTTCAAGCATACTAACTAAGTAATTATGTCTTCTCAAAATAACATGGCCAAAGAAAGTTCATCCCTACAAAATCATATGGTTTAGTCATGTTTCATTTTCGTCACACAAGAATGCTCTCAACATGCACAACCCCGATGACAAGCCAAGCAATTGTTTCATACTTTAGTAATCTCAAACCTATAAACTTTCACGCAATATATGAGCGCGAGCCATGGACATAACACTATGGGTGGAATAGAATATAATGAGGGGGGTTATGCGGAGAAGACAAAAAAGGAGAAAGTCTCACATCAACGAGGCTAATCAATGGGCTATGGAGATGCCCACCGATTGATGTTAATGCAAGGAGTAGGGATTGCCATGCAACGGATGCACTAGAGCTATAAATGTATGAAAGCTCAAGAAAAGAAACTAGTGGGTGTGCATCCAACTTGCTTTCTCACTAAGACCTAGGGCACTTGAGGAGGCCCATTATTGGAATATACAAGCCAAGTTCTATAATGAAAAATTCCCACTAGTATATGAAAGTGATAACATGAGAGACTCTCTACTATGAAGATCATGGTGCTACTTTGAAGCACAAGTGTGGTAAAAGGATAGTAACATTGTCCATTCTCTCTTTTTCTCTCATTTTTTTGGGCCTTTTCTTTTTTTATGGCCTTTCTTTTTTGGGGGCCTTCTCTTTTTTTTGGCCTTTCTCTTTTTTTTTTTTCCTCACTTGAGACAATGCTCTAATAATGATGATCATCACACTTATATTTATTTACAACTCAATGATTACAACTCGATACTAGAACAAAGATGACTATATATGAATGCCTCCGGCGGTGTACCGGGATATGCAATGAACCAAGAGTGACATGTATGAAAGAATTATGTACGGTGGCTTTGCCACAAATAGTATGTCAACTACATGATCATGCTAAGCAATATGACAATGATGAATGTGTCATGATGGACGGAATGATGGAAAGTTGTATGGCAATATATCTCGGAATGGCTATGGAAATGCCATAATAGGTAGGTATGGTGGCTGTTTTGAGGAAGATATAAGGAGGTTTATGTGTGAAAGAGCGTATCATATCACGGGGTTTGGACGCACCGGCGAAGTTTGCGCCAACTCTCAATGTGAGAAAGGGCAATGCACGGTACCGAAGAGGCTAGCAAGGATGGAAGGGTGAGAGTGCGTATAATCCATGGACTCAACATTAGTCATAAATAACTCACATAATTATTTCAAAAATCTACAAGTCATCAAAAACCTCGGCACTACGCGCATGCTCCTAGGGGGATAGATTGGTAGGAAAAGACCATCGCTCGTCCCCGACCGCAACTCATAAGGAAGACAATCAAATAACACCACATGTTTCAAATTTGTTGCATAACGTTTACCATACGTGCATGCCACGGGACTTGCAAACCTCAACACAAGTATTTCTCAATTTCAAAACTACTCAACTAGCATGACTTTGATATTATTACCTCCATATCTCAAAACAATCATCAAGCATCAAACTTTTCTTAGTAT
Source organism: Triticum urartu (assembly GCF_003073215.2). Classification (NCBI taxonomy): domain Eukaryota; kingdom Viridiplantae; phylum Streptophyta; class Magnoliopsida; order Poales; family Poaceae; genus Triticum; species Triticum urartu. Next base: position 117,028,060 of record NC_053024.1, read on the forward strand.
TCAACACACTCATACGAAAGTTTTGTTATTAATCTTGCATACCAAGCATATTAGGATTTTAAGCAAATTACCATGCTACTAAGACTCTCAAAATAATCTAAGTGAAGCATGAGAGATCAATAGTTTCTATAAAACAAATCCACCACCATACTCTAAAAGATATAAGTGAAGCACTAGAGCAAAATTATAAAGCTCAAAAGATATAAGTGAAGCACATAGAGTATTCTATCAAATTCCAAATCATGTATGGCTCTCTCAAAAGGTGTGTACAGCAAGGATTATTGTGTTAAACTAACAAGCAAAGACTCAAATCATAAAAGATGCTCCAAGCAAAACACATATCATGTGGTGAATAAAAATATAGCTCCAAGTAAAGTTACCGATAGAAGTAGACGAAAGAGGGGATGCATTCCGGGGCATCCCCAAGCTTTGGCTTTTAGGTGCCTTAGATTATCTTGGGGGTTCCATGGGCATCCCCAAGCTTAGGCTCTTGCCATTCCTTGTTCCATAGTCCATCAAATCTTTACCCAAAACTTGAAAACTTCACAACACAAAACTTAAAGTAGAAAACTCGTGAGCTCCGTTAGCGAAAGAAAACAAAAGACCACTTCAATGTACTATAATGAACTCATTCTTTATTTATATGGGTGTTATACCTACTGTATTCCAACTTCTCTATGGATTATAAACTATTTTACTAGCCATAGATTCATCAAAATAAGCAAACAACACACGAAAAACAGAATCTGTCAAAAACAGAACAGTCTGTAGTAATCTGTATCTAGCGCAAGATCTGTAGTCCCAAAAATTCTAAAATAAATTTCTGGACGTGAGGAATTTAACTATTAATCATCTTCAAAAATAATTAACTAAATATCACTCTCCAAATAAAAATGACAGCAGTTCTCGTGAGCGTGAAAGTTTCTCTTTTTACAGCAAGTTCAACAAGACTTTCCCCAAGTCTTCTCAACGGTTCTACTTGGCACAAACACTAATTAAACACAAAAAACACAACCAAAACAGAGGCTAAATAATTTATTTATTAATAAACAGGAGCAAAAATCAAGGAATAAAAATAAAATTGGGTTGCCTCCCAACAAGCGCTATCGTTTAACGCCCCTAGCTAGGCATAACAAGCAAGAATAGATCTAGGTATTGCCATAATAATAAGATAGATTATTAAAACTCATTTCATATTCTCTACGTTCGGCAGGAAGTATTCTTTGAGGCAAGCAAAAGTAATCAAAAGGACTAAATTTAATGGGACCAAAGTCCCCAAGATCAACCTTGGGAGGTATAGGTTCCTCCTTTGGTCCTTCATAATGCACAACCAATTCATCATTATAAGCATTCTTTTGACAGAACTTTGTGAGCCTATATTCAAGAGAATATCCTAGTTCATTATTTTGAATAGCCAAATCATCATTAAGTTCAGAAATTCTATCAACTAAAACATTGGTAGGAACCCTTTTTCTAAGATTTTCGTTGAAAGCAACATAGTCTAGAGATTGAAAACGCATTATTTCTTCTTGATCAAAGAGGATAGCCTCTATGGGAGGACGGCAAGCGTCCATCATATAATGCGCAAAGATTTCTTTGGCTTCTTTTATTATGAATCTAAATTCATGAGCCAAAAAGATAGTAGCGGCACGCTTAACAGAAGAATGCTCAATATTAGCAAATTCCAGAAAAATCCTTTGTATGAAAGGATGCATGTGCATGAATTGTCTTTCAAGTTCAACTACGAGCATGGCAATAGCGTCCGCAAGACTACTAGTTCTGTGAAGGATATAACTACCCATAGAAGGTAAAGCACCGGCACAAGTAAAGAAATCTTGAATAACTCATTTTCCAATAATATTACCACTATCAACACGGAATTTTTTTGTATGAAAGATGGTAGGTTCTTTAGCAGGAGCATAAGAATTCTTCATGATATTATTATTGTCCATATCGACAATAATTTCCCCAATTTCAGACATAGAGGCAGAAGGTAAAGGACTTGACATAACTACAAGCAAGCAAACAAAAAGCAAACGGGCAAAAAGAGGCAAATAGAGAGGGAGGATAGAGTGAGAGAGGGCGAATAAAACGGCAAGGGTGAATTGGGGGGAGAGGAAAACGAGAGGCAAATGGCAAATAATGTAATGCGGGAGATAGGGATTGTGATGGGTTCTAGGTATGTTGACTTCTGCGCAGAATCCCCGGCAACAGCGCCAGAAATTCTTCTTGCTACCTCTTGAGCATTGCGTTGGATTTCCCCGAAGAGGAGAGGATGATGCAGCAAAGTAGCGTAAGTATTTCCCTCAGTTTTTGAGAACCAAGGTATCAATCCAGTAGGAGGCCATGCACAAGTCCCTCGTACCTACACAAAAACAATAGCTGAACGCAACCAATGCGCTTAGGGGTTGTCAATCCCTTCACGGTACTTATGAAAGTGAGATCTGATAGAGATGATAAATAATATTTTTGGTATTTTTGGTATAGAGATGCAAAGTAAAAAGTAAAAATAAAAGCAATAATAAAGTGATGGAGATTAATATGATGATAAAGAGACCCGGGACCATAGGTTTCACTAGTGGCTTCTCTCAAGAGCATAAGTATTCTACGGTGGGTGAACAAATTCGTGTTGAGCAATTGACAGAATTGAGCATAGTTATGAGAATATCTAGGTATAATCATGTATATAGGCATCACGTCCGTGACAAGTAGACCGAAACGATTCCACATCTACTACTACTATTACTCCACTCATCGACCGCTATCCAGCATGCATCTAGAGTATTAAGTTAAAAATAGAGTAACGCCTTAAGCAAGATGACATGATGTTGAGGGATAGTTTCATGCAATATGATAAAAAACATCTTGTTATCCTTGATGGCAACGATACAATACGTGCCTTGTTGCCCCTTCTGTCACTGGGAAAGGACACCGCAAGATCGAACCCAAAGCTAAGCACTTCTCCCATGGCAAGAACAACCAATCTAGTAGGCCAAACCAAACTGATAATTTGAAGAGACTTGCAAAGATAACCAATCATACATAAAATAACTCAAAGAAGATTCAAATATTATTCATAGATAGACTTGATCATAAACCCACAATTCATCGGTCTCAACAAACACACCGCAAAAAGAAGATTACATCGAATAGATCTCCACGAGAGAGGGAGAGAACATTGTATTGAGATCCAAAAAGAGAGAAGAAGCCATCTAGCTACTAACTATGGACCCGTAGGTCTAAAGTAAACTACTCACACTTCATCGGAGAGGCTTGGATGATGATGTAGAAGCCCTTCGTGATCGATGCCCCCTCCGGTGGAGCTCCGGAATAGGCCCCAAGATGGGATCTCGTGGATACAGAAAGTTGCGGTGGTGGAATTAGGTTTTTGGCTCCGTCCCCGATCGTTTGGGGGTACGTGGATATATATAGGAGGAAGAAGTACGTCGGTGGAGCTTCAAGGGGCCCACGAGGCAGGGGGCGCGCCCTAGGGGGGCGCCCTCCAACCTCGTGGCCGCCTCATGGTTTTCTTGATGGAGGGTCCAAGTCTCCTGGATCTTATCTGATGAGAAAATCACGTTTCCGAAGGTTTCATTCCGTTTGGACTCCGTTTGATATTCCTTTTCTTCGAAACCCTAAAACAGGCAAAAAAACAACAATTCTGGGATGGGCCTCCGGTTAATAGGTTAGTCCCAAAAATAATATAAAAGTGGATAATAAAGCCCAATAATGTCTAAAACAGTAGATAATATAGCATGGAGCAATCAAAAATTATAAATACGTTGGAGACGTATCATCGTTCCTGAGCCACGTCAAGCTGGAAGATTATCCAGTTAGCCATCGCGATCTGCAATTTGACGTTTTCAACCTTCCTTTGTCCCCACGCTGTTAAATGCCGAGCGGCGTTTCTAGGAAATGCGTCGAGTCTTTCGAAAGGATCTTGAATATTAGGGTCACACACCCAAGCCTCCTTGACCGCATCGTCAAAACCCTCCAGCCTAGTCCAGAACACCTCGAATCTGAAACGTCGTTGCAGATGTATGTTCTCATTCAAAGCAAGATGCAAAGGTGATGTCTACTACACAACCTTCTTCTTGTAGACGTTGTTGGGCCTCCAAGTGCAGAGGTTTGTAGGACAGTAGCAAATTTCCCTCAAGTGGATGACCTAAGGTTTATCAATCCGTAGGAGGCGTAGGATGAAGATGGTCTCTCTCAAGCAACCCTACAACCAAATAACAAAGAGTCTCTTGTGTCCCCAACACATCCAATACAATGGTAAATTGTATAGGTGCACTAGTTCGGCGAAGAGATGGTGATACAAGTGCAATATGGATAGTAGATAATAGTTTTTGTAATCTGAAAATATAAAAATTGCAAGGTAACTAATGATAAAAGTGAGCGTAAACGGTATTGCAATGTGTGGAAATAAGGCCTAGGGTTCATACTTTCGCTAGTGTAAGTTCCCTCAACAATAATATCATAATTGGATCACATAACTATCCCTCAACATGCAACAAAGAGTCACTCCAAAGTCACTAATAGCGGAGAACAAACAAAGAGAATATGGTAGGGTACGAAACCACCTCAAAGTTATTCTTTCCAATCAATCTGTTGGGCTATTCCTATAAGTGTCACAAACAGCCCTAGAGTTCGTACTAGAATAACACCTTAAGACACAAATCAACCAAAACCCTAATGTCATCTAGATACTCCAATGTCACCTCAAGTATCCGTGGGTATGATTATACGATATGCATCACACAATCTCAGATTCATCTATTCAACCAACACAAAGGACCTCAAAGAGTGCACCAAAGTTCTACCGGAGAATCACGACGAAAACGAGTGCCAACCCCTATGCATAGGTTCATGGGTGGAACTCGCAAGTTGATCACCAAAACATACATCAAGTGAATCACGTGATATCCCATTGTCACCACAGATATCCACGGCAAGACATACATCAAGTGTTCTCAAATCTTTAAAGACTCAATCTGATAAGATAACTTCAAAGGGGAAACTCAATTCATTACAAGAGAGTAGAGGGGGAGGAGAAACATAAGATCCAACTATAATAGCAAAGCTCGCGAGACATCAAGATCTTATCACCTCAAGAACACGAGAGAGAGAGAGAGAGAGAGATCAAACACATAGCTACTGGTACATACCCTCAGCCCCGAGGGAGAACTACTCCCTCCTCGTCATGGAGAGCACCGGGATGATGAAGATGGCCACTGAAGAAGGATTGCCCCCTTCGGCAGGGTGCCGGAACGGGGCTAGATTGGCTTTCGGTGACTACGGAGGCTTCTGGCGGTGGAACTCCCGATCTATTGTCTCTTCTGGAAGTTTTAGGATACGCAGGTATATATGGGTGCAGGAAGTACGTCGATGGAGCTTCGGGGGCCCCACGAGGCAGGGGGCGTGCCCCCTACCCTCATGAGCACCTCCCTTGGCTCCTGACGTGGGGTCCAAGTCCATCCGGTAGCTTTCCTTCCAAAAATAACTTCTCCAGTTGATTTCGTTCCGTTTCGACTCCGTTTGATATTCCTTTTCTTCGAAACACTGAAATAGGCAAAAAAACAGCAATTCTAGGCCGGGCCTTCGGTTAATAGGTTAGTCCCAAAAATAATATAAAAGTGGATAATAAAGCCCAATATTGCCCAAAACAGTAGATAACATAGCATGGAGCAATCAAAAATTATAGATACGTTGGAGACGTATCAAAAGGGCAGTGATCCGATGCTGAAGTTGACATCGCTTGGAGCAGGCAATCCGGATAGTCAATCTCCCAATCCACCGAAACCAGCGCCTTGTCTATTTTAGTGAGGGTAGGAACTTCCTTTTCGTTGCTCCAAGTAAATGCACGTCCATGCATGTATAGCTCCTTAAGCCCATTGCCATCCACAAATTGGTGAAATTTGCACACCATTCTCATGTCCAGATGCGAGTTACTTTTGTCTGAGGCTTGGAGTATCATGTTAAAGTCCACAATCACCATCTAAGCACTCAGGCACAATTCTCTTCTAGCTGTGAGCTCCTCAAGGAGCAACATATTGTCATTATCCTCCTGAGGTCCATACACCGTAGTTAGCCACCAGGGTGTACCGTCGACGGGGGTCACATACCCTATTACACAATGCGTATCACGGACGCAGTTCGTAATGCTCACCAACACCGAGTTCCAAGCTAAAAGAATCCCACCCCTCATGTCTGAGGCCGGTAAGTAGAAAAAACCATCGTACGACGGGCCAAGGCATTGCATAACCGTAAAAGTATCGATACAAGCTAGCTTAGTCTCCTGAATACAAAACATAGCCGGGTGCGTCGAGTCCGCAAATTCACGCAACGCCTTCTTCTTCGCCGGGCTGTTCAAGCCACGCACATTCTAGCACACCAACTCCAGTTTGATCGATGACATGATGTCGACACACGCACCAGCGCTAGCCAACTAGGCAAGCAATGCCACCTTCGGGGAAACCTCCTGGCTAAGGTCAAAAGGGATGGCCTTGCCAAAAATAGCGGCAATTGCACGTAGCTGCGGTTCTTGTATAGGAGAATCGAACATCTGCCTGAGTTGTGCAAGGGTCTCATCAGTGACAGCCAAGCCCTCTGGCATGATGCCCAACGCTTTAAGAAGGACCGTCTCAGCCGTCGTCGCTTTAGACTTCCATGGCGCATTCACTGTCACAGAACGAGTGGTACGGTGAGGTGTGTACTCCAATTCCGGACCCTTCCCACGCACAGCTTCAATCTCCTTGAGAAGCGGTGGCGCAATGCTACCTCTTTTAGCACTGCGTTGGTTTTCCCCGAAGAGGAAGGGATGATGCAGCAAAGTAGCATAAGTATTTTCCTCAGTTTTTGAGAACCAAGGTATCAATCCAGTAGGAGGCTACACGCAAGTCCCTCGTACCTGCACAAACAAATAAATCCTCGCAACCAACGCAAATAGGGGTTGTCAATCCCTATAGGGCCACTTACGAGAGTGAGATCTGATAGATATGATAAAGATACTATTTTTGGTATTTTTATGATAAAGATGCAAAGTAAAATAAAGGCAAAGTAAATAGCAAAGTAAATAACTAAGTAGTAGGAGATTGATATGATAAAGATAGACCCGGGGGCCATAGGTTTCACTAGTGGCTTCTCTCGAGAGCATAAGTATTCTACGGTGGGTGAACAAATTACTGTTGAGCAATTGACAGAATTGAGCATAGTTATGAGAATATCTGGGTATGATCATGTATATAGGCATCACGTCCGAGACAAGTAGACCGACTCCTGCCTGCACGTACTACTATTACTCCACTCATCGACCGCTATCCAGCATGCATCTAGAGTATTAAGTTAAAAACAGAGTAACGCCTTAAGCAAGATGACATGATGTAGAGGGATAGACTCATGCAATATGAAGAAAACCCCATCTTGTTATCCTCGATGGCAACAATACAATACGTGCCTTGCTGCCCTTACTGTCATCGGGAAAGGACACCGCAAGATTGAACCCAAAGCTAAGCAGTTCTCCCATTGCAAGAAAGATCAATCTAGTAGGCCAAACCAAACTGATAATTCGAAGAGACTTGCAAAGGTAACCAATCATACATAAAAGAATTCAGAGAAGATTCAAATACTATTCATAGATAGACTTGATCATAAACCCACAATTCATCGGTCTCAACAAACACACCGCAAAAAGAAGATTACATCGAATAGATCTCCACAAGAGAGGGGGAGAACATTGTATTGAGATCCAAAAAGAGAGAAGAAGCCATCTAGCTAATAACTATGGACCCGTAGGTCTGAAGTAAACTACTCACACTTCATCGGAGAGGCTATGGTGTTGATGTAGAAGCCCTCCGTGATCGATGCCCCCTCCGGCGGAGCTCCGGAACAGGCCCCAAGATGGGATCTCGTGGATACAGAAAGTTACGGCGGTGGAATTAGGATTTTGGCTCCGTCTCTGATCATTTGGGGGTACGTGGATATATATAGGAGGAAGAAGTAAGTCGGTGGAGCAACAGGGGGCCCACGAGGGTGGAGGGCGTGCCTGGGGGCAGGCGCGCCCCCCTACCTCGTGACCTCCTGTTAGTTGGCTTGACGTAGGGTCCAAGTCTCCTGAGTTGTATTCGGTGAGAAAATCATGTTCCCGAAGGTTTCATTCCGTTTGGACTCCGTTTGATATCCCTTTTCTTCGAAACCCTAAAACAGGCAAAAAACAGCAATTCTGGGCTGGGCCTCTAGTTAATATGTTAGTCCCAAAAATAATATAAAAGTGGATAATAAAGCCCAATAATGTCCAAAACAGTAGATAATATAGCATGGACCAATCAAAAATTATAGATACGTTGGAGATGTATCAAGCATCCCCAAGCTTAATGCCTACTCGTCCTCGAGTAGGTAAATGATAAAAACAGAATTTTTGATGCGGAGTGCTACTTGGCATAATTTTAATGTAATTCTTCTTAATTGTGGTATGAATATTCAGATCCGAAAGATTCAAGACAAAAGTTCATATTGACATAGAAAATAATAATACTTCAAGCATACTAACAAAGCAATTATGTCTTCTCAAAATAACATGGCTAAAGAAAGTTATCCCTACAAAATCATATAGTCTGGCTATGCTCTATCTTCACCACACAAGATACTTAAATCATGCACAACCCCGATGACAAGCCAAGCAATTGTTTCATACTTTTGACATTCTCAAAACTTTTTCAATCTTCACGCAATACATGAGCGTGAACCATAGATATAGCACTATAGTTGGAATAGAGTGGTGGTTGTGGAGAAGACAAAAAGGGGAAGATAGTCTCACATCAAATAGGCGTATCAACGGGCTATGGAGATGCCCATCAATAGATATCAATGTGAGTGAGTAGGGATTGCCATGCAACGGATGCACTAGAGCTATAAGTATATGAAAGCTCAAAAAGAAACTAAGTGGGTGTGCATCCAACTTGCTTGCTCATGAAGACCTAGGGCAATTTTGAGGAAGCCCATCATTGGAATATACAAGCCAAGTTCTATAATGAAAAATTCCCACTAGTATATGAAAGTGATAACATGAGAGACTCTCTACTATGAATATCATGGTGCTACTTTGAAGCACAAGTGTGGTAAAAGGATAGTAACATTGTCCCTTCTCTCTTTTTCTCTCATTTTTTTATTTTTTTATTTGGGCCTTTTTTATGGCCTCTTTTCTTTCTCTTTTTTATTTGGGCTTCTTTGGCCTCTTTTATTTATTTTTCGTCCGGAGTCTCATCCCGACTTGTGGGGGAATCATAGTCTCCATCATCCTTTCCTCACTTGGGACAATGCTCTAATAATGATGATCATCACACTTTTATTTTTCTTACAACTCAATAATTACAACTTGATACTTAGAACAAGATATGACTCAATATGAATGCCTCCGGCGGTGTGTCGGGATATGCAATGATGCATGAGTGACAAGTATGAAAGAATTATGAACGGTGTCTTTGCCACAAATACTATGTCAACTACATGATCATGCTAAGCAATATGACAATGATGGAGTGTGTCATAAACGGAACGGTGGAAAGTTGCATGGCAATATATCTCGGAATGGCTATGAAAGTGCCATAATAGGTAGGTATGGCGGCTGTTTTGAGGAAGGTATATGGTAGGTGTATGATACCGGCGAAAGGTGCGCGGTATTAGAGAGGCTAGCAAAGGTGGAAGGGTGAGAATGCGTATAATCCATGGACTCAACATTAGTCATAAAGAACTCATATACTTATTGCAAAAATCTACAAGTTATCAAAGCAAAGTATTATGTGCATGCTCCTAGGGGGATAGATTGGTAGGAAAAAACCACCGCTCGTCCCCGACCGCCACTCATAAGGAAGACAATAAATAAATAAATCATGCTCCGACTTCATCACATAACGGTTCACCATACGTGCATGCTACGGGAATCACAAGCTTCAACACAAGTATTTCTCAAATTCACAACTACTCAACTAGAATGACTTTAATATCACCATCTCCAGGTCTCAAAACAATTATCAAGTATCAAACTTATCATAGTATTCAACACACTCATAAGAGAATTTTTATTATTAATCTTGCATACCAAGCATATTAGGATTTTAAGCAAATTACCATGCTATTAAGACTCTCAAAATAATCTAAGTGAAGCATGAGAGATCAATAGTTTCTATAAAACAAATCCACCACCGTGCTCTAAAAGATATAAGTGAAGCACTAGAGTAAAATTATATAACTCAAAAGATATAAGCGAAGCACATAGAGTATTCTAACAAATTCCAAATCATATATGGCTCTCTCAAAAGGTGTGTACAGCAAGGATGATTATGGTAAACTAATAATCAAAGACTCAAATCATACAAGACGCTCCAAGCAAAACACATATCATGTGGTAAATAAAAATATAGCTCCAAGTAAAGTTACCGATAGAAGTAGACGAAAGAGGGGATGCCTTCCGGGGCATCCCCAAGCTTTGGATTTTAGGTGTCCTTAGATTATCTTGGGGGTGCCATGGGCAACCCCAATCTTAGGCTCTTGCCACTCCTTGTTCCATAATCCATCAAATCTTTACCCAAAACTTGAAAACTTCACAACACAAAACTTAAAGTAGAAAATCTCGTGAGCTCCGTTAGCGAAAGAAAACAAAAGACCACTTCAAGGTACTGTAATGAACTATTTCTTTGTTTATATGGGTGTTATACCTACTGTATTCTAACTTCTCTATGGTTTATAAACTAATTTACTAGCCATAGATTCATCAAAATAAGCAAACAACACACGAAAAACAGAATCTGTCAAAAACAGAACAGTCTGTAGTAATCTGTAGCTAGCGGAAGATCTGGAACCCCAAAAATTCTAAAATAAATTGCTGGACGTGAGGAATTTATCTATTAATCATCTGAAAAAAAGAATTAACTAAATAGCACTTTCCAAATAAAAATGACAGCAGTTTTCGTGAGCACTAAAGTTTCTGTTTTTTACAGCAAGTTCAACAAGACTTTCCCCAAGTCTTCCCAACGGTTCTACTTGGCACAAACACTAATTAAACACAAAAAAATACAACCAAAACAGAGGCTACATAATTTATTTATTACTAAGCAGGAGCAAAAAGCAAGAAATAAAAATAAAATTGGGTTGCCTCCCAACAAGCGCTATCGTTTAACGCCCCTAGCTAGGCATAACAAGCAAGAATAGATCTAGGTATTGCCATAATAATAAGATAGATTGTTAAAACTCATTTCATATTCTCTACGTTCAGCAGCAAGTTTTCTTTGAGGCAAGCGAAAGTAATCAAAAGGGCTAAATTTGTTGGGACAAAAGTCTCCAAGATCAACCTTGGGAGGTATAGGTTCCTCCTTTGGTCCTTCATATTGCACAACCAATTCATCATTATAAGCATTCTTTTGACAGAACTTTGTGAGCCTATATTCAAGAGAATATCCCAATTCATTATCTTGAATAGCCAAATCATCATTAAGTTCAGAAATTCTATCAACTAAAACATTGGTAGGAACCCTTTTTCTAAGATTTTCATTGAAAGCAACATAGTCTAAAGATTGAAAACGCATTATTTCTTCTTGATCAAAGAGGATAGTCTCTATGGGAGAACGACAAGCGTCTACCCTATAATGCGCAAAGATTTCTTTGGCCTCTTTTATTATGAATCGAAACTCATGAGCCAAAAAGATAGTAATGACACGCTTAACCAAAGAATGCTCAATATTAGAAAATTCTAGGAAAATCCTTTGTATAGAAGGATGCATGTGCATGAATTGTCTCTCAAGTTCAACTACAAGCATGGCAATAGCGTCCGCAAGACTACTAGTTCTATGAAGAATAGAACTACCCAAAGAAGGTAAAGCACCGGCACAAGTAAAGAAATCTTGAATAACTCCTTTTCCAATAATATTACCACTACCAACACGGAATCTTTTTATATGTGAGATAGTGGGTTCTTTAGTAGGAGGATCAAAATTATTATTGACAATAGTATCCCCAATTTCAGACATAGAGGCAGTGGGTAAAGAACTAGCCATAACGACAAGCAAGCAAACTAACACACAAGCAAACAAAAAGCAAGCGGACAAAAAGGGAAAATAGAGGGGGAGGATAGAGAGAGAAAGGGCGAATAAAACGGCAAGGGTGAATTGGGTGGAGAGGAAAACGAGAGACAAATGGCAAATAATGTAATGCAGGAGATAAGGGTATGTGATGGGTACTTGGTATGTTGACTTTTGCGTAGACCTCCCCGGCAACGGCGTCAGAAATCCTTCTTGCTACCTCTTTTAGCACTGCGTTGGTTTTCTCCGGAGAGGAAGGGATGATGCAGCAAAGTAGCGTAAGTATTTCCCTCAGTTTTTGAGAACCAAGGTATCAATCCAGTAGGAGGCTACACGCAAGTCCCTCGTACCTGCACAAACAAATAAATCCTCGCAACCAATGCAAATAGGGGTTGTCAATCCCTATAGGGCCACTTACGAGAGTGAGATCTGATAGATATGATAAAGACAATATTTTTGGTATTTTTATGAAAAAAATGCAAAGTAAAATAAAGGCAAAGTAAATAGCAAAGTAAATAACTTAGTAGGAGATTAATATAATAAAGATAGACCCGGGGGCCATAGGTTTCACTAGTGGCTTCTCTCGAGAGCATAAGTATTCTACGGTGGGTGAACAAATTACTGTTGAGCAATTAACAGAATTGAGCATAGTTATGAGAATATCTAGGTATGATCATGTATATAGGCATCACGTCGAGACAAGTAGACTCCTTTACCTGTATATCTATACTGTATTACTCCACTCATCGACCGCTATCCAGCATGCATCTAGAGTATTTAGTACATGTGTTACTACTAGACAAAATATCTACTAATTGCTATCTGAACCATAGTGTTGGTTGCGATGTGTTAGTGATGAATGTTGTCATGTCATTATCGAGATACATCATTAGTTGAATGTGATTGGACCCATTTATTTCCTTATATCATGATAAATGTTTATTATTCATGCTAGAATTGTATTATCCGAAAACATAATACTTGTGTGAATACATAGACAAACCAAACGTCACTAGTATGCCTCTACTTGACTAGCTCATTAATCAAAGATGGTTATGTTTCCTAACCATAGACATGTGTTGTCATTTGATTAACGGGATCACATTATTAGGAGAATGATGTGATTGACATGACCCATTCCATTAGCTTAGCACCCGATCGTTTAGTATGTTGCTATTGCTTTCTTCATGACTTATACATGTTCCTATGACTATGAGATTATGCAACTCCCGTTTGCTGGAGGAACACTTTGTGTGCTACCAAACGTCACAACGTAACTGGGTGATTATAAAGGAGCTCTACAGGTGTCTCAAAAGGTAAATGTTGGGTTGGCGTATTTCGAGATTAGGATTTGTCACTCCGATTGTCGGAGAGGTATCTTTGGGCCCTCTCAGTAATGCACATCACATAAGCCTTGCAAGCATTGCAACTAATGAGTTAGTTGCGAGATGATGTATTACAAACCGAGTAAAGAGACTTGCCGGTAATGAGATTGAACTAGGTATTGAGATACCGACGATCGAATCTCAGGCAAGTAACATACCGATGACAAAGGGAACAACGTATGTTGTTATGCGGTCTGACCGATAAAGATCTTCGTAGAATATGTAGGAGCCAATATGAGCATCCAAGTTCCGCTATTGGTTATTGACCGGAGACATGTCTTGGTCATGTCTACATTGTTCTCGAACCCGTAGGGTCCGCACGCTTAAGGTTTCGATGATAGTTATATTATGGGTTTATGAGTTTTTATGTACTGAAGTTAGTTCGAAGTCCCAGATGTGATCACGGACATAACGAGGAGTCTCGAAATGGTCGAGACATAAAGATTGATATATTGGACGGCTATATTCGGACACCGGAAGTGTTCCGGGTGATTTCGGAGAAAACCGGAGTACCGGAGGGTTACCGGAACCTCCCCCCCGGAGAAGTAATGGGCCATATGGGCCTTAGTGGAGAAAGAGAAGGGCAGCCAGGGTGGGCCGCGCGCCTCCTCCCCCCTAGTCTGAATTGGACTAGGGGAGGGGGGCGGCGCCCCCCTTTCCTTCTCCCTCTCCACTTCCTTCCCCCTCCTAGTAGGAGTCCTACTCCTACTAGGAGGAGGACTCCTCCTTGGCGCGCCTATAGGGCCGGCCGGCCTCCTCCCCTTGCTCCTTTATATACGGGGGCAGGGGGCACCCCTAGACACACAAGTTGATCCACGTGATCGTTTTCTTAGCCGTGTGCGGTGCCCCCTTCCACCATAATCCTCGATAATATTGTAGCGGTGCTTAGGCAAAGCCCTGCGACAGTAGAACATCAAGATCGTCACCACGCCGTCGTGCTGACGGAACTCTTCCCTGACACTTTGCTGGATCGGAGTCCGGGGATGGTCATCGAGCTGAACGTGTGCCAAAACTCGGAGGTGCCGTAGTTTCGGTGCTTGATCGGTCGGGCCGTGAAGACGTATGACTACATCAACCGTGTTGTGCTAACGCTTCCGCTATCGGTCTACAAGGGTACGTAGATCACACTCTCCCCTCTCGTTGCTATGCATCACCATGATCTTGCGTGTGCGTAGGAATTTTTTTGAAATTACTACGTTCCACAACAGTGGCATCCGAGCCTAGGTTTTATGTGTTGATGTTATTTGCACGAGTAGAACACAAGTGAGTTGTGGGCGATATAAGTCATACTGCTTACCAGCATGTCATACTTTGGTTCGGCGGTATTGTTGGACGAAGCGGCCCGGACCGACATTACGCGTACGCTTACGCGAGACCGGTTCTCCCGACGTGCTTTGCACAAAGGTGGCTAGCGGGTGACAGTTTCTCCAACTTTAGTTGAACCGAGTGTGGCTACGCCCGGTCCTTACGAAGGTTAAAACAGCACCAACTTGACAAACTATCGTTGTGGTTTTGATGCGTAGGTAAGATTGGTTTTTGCTTAAGCCCGTAGCAGCCACGTAAAACTTGCAACAAAAAAGTAGAGGACGTCTAACTTGTTTTTGCAGGGCATGTTGTGATGTGATATGGTCAAGACATGATGCTAAATTTTATTGTATGAGATGATCATGTTTTGTAACCAAGTTATCGGCAACTGGCAGGAGCCATATGGTTGTCGCTTTATTGTATGCAATGCAATTGCGCTGTAATGCTTTACTTCATCACTAAGCGGTAGCGATAGTCATGGAAGCATAAGATTGGCGAGACAACAACGATGCTACGATGGTGATCAAGGTGCCGCGCCGGTGACGATGGTGATCACGACGGTGCTTCGAAGATGAAGATCACAAGCACAAGATGATGATGGCCATATCATATCACTTCTATTGATTGCATGTGATGTTTATCTTTTATGCATCTTATCTTGCTTTGATTGACGGTAGCATTTTAAGATGATCTCTCACTAATTATCAAGAAGTGTTCTCCCTGAGTATGCACCGTTGCGAAAGTTCTTCGTGCTGAGACACCACGTGATGATCGGGTGTGATAGGCTCTACGTTCAAATACAACGGGTGCAAAACAGTTGCACACACGGAATACTCAGGTTATACTTGACGAGCCAAGCATATACAGATATGGCCTCGGAACACGGAGAACGAAAGGTCGAGCGTGAATCATATAGTAGATATGATCAACATAGTGATGTTCACCAATGAAACTACTCCATCTCACGTGATGATCGGACATGGTTTAGTTGATTTGGATCACGTAATCACTTAGAGGATTAGAGGGATGTCTATCTAAGTGGGAGTTATTTAGTAATATGATTAATTGAACCTAAATTTATCATGAACTTTGTACCTGATAGTATCTTGCTTGTTTATGTTTGATTGTAGATAGATGGCCCGTGCTGTTGTTCCATTGAATTTTAATGCGTTCCTTGAGAAAGCAAAGTTGAAAGATGATGGTACCAATTACATGGATTGGGTCCGTAACTTGAGGATTATCCTCATTGCTGCACAGAAGATGTACATCCTGGAAGCACCACTGGGTGTCAGGCCTGCTGCTGGAGCAACACCAGATGTTATGAACGTCTAGCAGAGCAAAGCTGATGACTACTCGATAGTTCAGTGTGCCATGCTTTACGGCTTAGAATCGGGACTTCAACGACGTTTTGAACTTCATGGAGCATATGAGATGTTCCAGGAGTTGAAGTTAATATTTCAAGCAAATGCTCGGATTGAGAGATATGAAGTCTCCAATAAGTTCTATAGCTGCAAGATGGAGGAGAACAGTTCTGTCAGTGAGCATATACTCAAAATGTCTGGGTATAATAATCACTTGATTCAATTGGGAGTTAATCTTCCAGATGATTGCGTCATTGACAGAATTCTCCAATCATTGCCACCAAGCTACAAGAGCTTCATGATGAACTATAATATGCAAGGGATGAATAAGACTATTCCCGAGCTCTTCGCAATGCTGAAAGCTGCGGAGGTAGAAATCAAGAAGGAGCATCAAGTGTTGATGGTCAATAAGACCACTAGTTTCAAGAAAAAGGGCAAAGGAAAGAAGAAGGGGAACTTCAAAAATAACAGCAAGCAAGTTGCTACTCAAGAGAAGAAACCCAAACCTGGACCTAAGCCTGAAACTGAGTGCTTCTACTGCAAGCAGACTGGCCACTGGAAGCGGAACTGCCCCAAGTATTTGGCGGATAAGAAGGATGGCAAGGTGAACAAAGGTATATGTGATATACATGTTATTGATGTGTACCTTACTAATGCTCGCAGTAGCACCTGAGTATTTGATACTGGTTCTGTTGCTAATATATGCAACTCGAAACAGGGACTACAGATTAAGCGAAGATTGGCTAAGGACGAGGTGACGATGCGCGTGGGAAATGGTTCCAAAGTCGATGTGATCGCGGTCGGCATGCTACCTCTACATCTACCTTCGGGATTAGTATTAGACCTAAATAATTGTTATTTGGTGCCAGCGTTAAGCATGAACATTATATCTTGATCTTGTTTGATGCGAGGCGGTTATTTATTTAAATCAGAGAATAATGGTTGTTCTATTTATATGAGTAATATCTTTTATGGTCATGCACCCTTAAAGAGTGGTCTATTCTTATTAAATCTCGATAGTAGTGACACACATATTCATAATGTTGAAGCCAAAAGATGCAGAGTTGATAATGATAGTGCAACTTATTTGTGGCACTATCGTTTGGGTCATATCGGTGTAAAACGCATGAAGAAACTCCATACTGATGTACTTTTGGAACCACTTGATTATGAATCACTTGGTACTTGCGAACCGTGCCTTATGGGTAAGATGACAAAAACACCGTTCTCCGGTACTATGGAGAGAGCAACAGATTTGTTGGAAATCATACATACAGATGTATGTGGTCGGATGAATGTTCAGGCTTGTGGCGGATATCGTTATTTTCTCACCTTCACAGATGACTTAAGCAGATATGGGTATATCTACTTAATGAAACATAAGTCTGAAACATTTGAAAAGTTCAAAGAATTTCAGAGTGAAGTTGAAAATCATCGTAACAAGAAAATAAAATTCCTACGATCTGATCGTGGAGGAGAATATTTGAGTTACGAGTTTGGTGTACATTTGAAACAGTGCGGAATAGTTTCGCAACTCACGCCACCCGGAACACCACAGCATAATGGTGTGTCCGAACGTCGTAATCGTACTTTACTAGATATGGTGCGATCTATGATGTCTCTTACTGATTTACCGCTATCGTTTTGGGGATATGCTCTAGAGACGGCCGCATTCACGTTAAATAGGGCACCATCAAAATCCGTTGAGATGACGCCTTATGAACTGTGGTTTAGCAAGAAACCAAAGTTGTCGTTTCTGAAAGTTTTGGGCTGCGATGCTTATGTGAAAAAGTTTCAACCTGATAAGCTCGAACCCAAATTGGAGAAATGTGTCTTCATAGGATATCCAAAGGAAACTACTGGATACACCTTCTATCACAGATCCGAAGGCAAGACTTTTGTTGCTAAATTCGGAAACTTTCTAGAGAACGAGTTTCTCTCGAAAGAAGTGAGTGGGAGGAAAGTAGAACTTGACGAGGTAACTGTACCTGCTCCCTTATTGGAAAGTAGTACATCACAGAAACCAGTTTCTGTGACACCTACACCAATTAGTGAGGAAGCTAATGATGATGATCATGAAACTTCAGAACAAGATACTACTGAACCTCGTAGATCAACCAGAGTAAGATCCGCACCAGAGTGGTACGGTAATCCTGTTCTGGAAGTCATGCTACTAGATCATGATGAACCTACGAACTATGAAGAAGCGATGGTGAGCCCAGATTCCGCAAAATGGCTTGAAGCCATGAAATCTGAGATGGGATCCATGTATGAGAACAAAGTATGGACTTTGGTTGACTTGCCCAATGATCGGCAAGCAATTGAGAATAAATGGATCTTCAAGAAGAAGACTGACGCTGACGGTAATATTACTGTCTACAAAGCTCGACTTGTCGCAAAAGGTTTTCGACAAGTTCAAGGGATTGACTACGATGATACCTTCTCACCCGTAGCGATGCTTAAGTCTGTCCGAATCATGTTAGCAATTGCCGCATTTTATGATTATGAAGTTTGGCAGATGGATGTCAAAACTGCATTCCTGAATGGATTTCTGGAAGAAGAGTTGTATATGATGCAACCAGAAGGTTTTTTGATCAAAAGGGAGCTAACAAAGTATGCAAGCTCCAGCGATCCATTTATGGACTGGTGCAAGCTTCTCGGAGTTGGAATAAACGCTTTGATAGTGTGATCAAAGCATTTGGTTTTGTACAGACTTTTGGAGAAGCCTGTATTTACAAGAAAGTGAGTGGGAGCTCTGTAGCATTTCTGATATTATATGTAGATGACATATTACTAATCGGAAATGATATAGAATTTCTGAATAGCATAAAGGGATACTTGAATAAAAGTTTTTCAATGAAAGACCTCGGTGAAGCTGCTTACATATTAGGCATTAAGATCTATAGAGATAGATCAAGACGCTTAATTGGACTTTCACAAAGCACATACCTTGACAAAATTTTGAAGAAGTTCAAAATGGATCGAGCAAAGAAAGGATTCTTGCATGTGTTACAAGGTGTGAAATTGAGTAAGACTCAATGCCCGACCAATGCAGAAGATAGAGAGAAAATGAAAGATGTTCCCTATGCTTCAGCCATAGGCTCTATCATGTATGCAATGTTGTGTACCAGACCTGATGTGTGTCTTGCTATAAGTCTAGCAGGGAGGTACCAAAGTAATCCAGGAGTGGATCACTGGACAGCGGTCAAGAACATCTTGAAATACCTAAAAAGGACTAAGGATATGTTTCTCATATATGGAGGTGACAAAGAGCTCATAGTAAATGGTTACGTTGATGCAAACTTTGACACTGATCCGGACGATTCTAAATCGCAAACCGGATACGTGTTTACATTAAACGGTGGAGCTGTCAGTTGGTGCAGTTCTAAACAAAGCGTTGTGGCGGGATCTACATGTGAAGCGGAGTACATAGCTGCTTCGGAAGCAGCAAACGAAGGAGTCTGGATGAAGGAGTTCATATCCGATCTAGGTGTCATACCTAGTACATCGGGTCCAATGAAAATCTTTTGTGACAATACTGGTGCAATTGCCCTGGCAAAGGAATCCAGATTTCACAAGAGAACCAAGCACATCAAGAGACGCTTCAATTCCATCCGGGATCTAGTCCAGGTGGGAGACATAGAGATTTGCAAGATACATACAGATCTGAATGTTGCAGACCCGTTGACCAAGCCTCTTCACGAGCAAAACATGATCAGCACCAAAGCTCCATGGGTGTTAGAATCATTACTATGTAATCTAGATTATTGACTCTAGTGCAAGTGGGAGACTGAAGGAAATATGCCCTAGAGGCAATAATAATGTTATTATTTCATTTCCTTATATCATGATAAATGTTTATTATTCATGCTAGAATTGTATTATCCGGAAACATAATACTTGTGTGAATACATAGACAAACCAAACGTCACTAGTATGCCTCTACTTGACTAGCTCATTAATCAAAGATGGTTATGTTTCCTAACCATAGACATGTGTTGTCATTTGATTAACGGGATCACATTATTAGGAGAATGATGTGATTGACATGACCCATTCCATTAGCTTAGCACCCGATCGTTTA